>NW_026864838.1:0-256044 GCF_026571515.1 Ruditapes philippinarum | reverse complement strand
ACCTTTTTTTTTCTTAACATTAGCGCATCAAAAGAGTTTGACAGACTTTTGTTAAACAGACGCTTGAACTGGAAAAGTCAGCAGCAAACAATTGATGAAAGCCATTCCGTCGACTTTTTCCAAGTGACTGTAGATGGAACCAAACATTCCCTAGCGACAGGTTCCTCTCCGCTCTCATACAAACCAGACATCCGTTGTCCTAGTGGAACTATACGCATCGAAGTATTTTGTGGTGAGTGGAGTATTCCTATAACCGATTGTTTTATTCAAATAAGACAACATTACTGTAAGGCAAAATATTGTCATTCTGTCATACCATACAAGCATAAATTTTACTCTGCAAGAATATAACTTTATCTAAAATAAGCTACTTTTAAAAGCAGAGTAACCAATATCTGTATGTTATAAGTTGTATCATTATTCACGATTATTCTGCTTTGAGAACAAAAATATAGCAATTATCAAACTATTGTTTTGCACCGATTAATTTTTTTTTGAAAATATAATTCAATTCCATCAATTATGTTAAATTGTTATGGACAATTAATTTGTTAATAAATTTGAAGCTGTTTGTCCGGCGGGATCATATTCTGATGGTCGAATTGTTACAATGTGTCCTCGTGGTCAATACCAGGATGCTAAAGGACAGTCAGCTTGTAAACCGTGTCCATCCGGTAAAACAACGGCAGGAATAGGTTCCATCCACATTTCAGAATGTTCAGGTACGTAATCGTATTGACGACATTAATGTAGGAAATGCGATTCACGAAGATTATATTCCGTGTTACATATTTTGTTATCCATCATGAACAGACTTAGTATAATGATGACCTCCCTTTTTCTTTGTTTTCATTTGTCTCTCGAGGAAACATTATAAGGAAATTATTATAATTATTATATTCATGTCATTACAAGCTCAAACTCAGATCTCTGGTTCTAAGTATTTGATTGGTCAAAAACTGGCACAGAATGTACTCTCACCAATAGAAAAGAGCGGATTTAACTGGAGCTCTCATTAAATTTTGATAATGTTGAGGCTAGATTCTTCTTAAGTAACGTAAGAATGAATAAATGGTAAAGTTACATAAAGTTTGTTAACCAGAACGTAGCAATAAATCCATTGGATTCTGTTATGACCTTAAGGTATGAAGTGATCTATTTTAACACGTGTTGTTTTGTATTTTTAGTTGATGATAAAACTAACATTGGACAGTCGACCAATCAGGGTAAGTTCGAAAAGTTGGTATATGTATTTAATCAGTTGTTACGCTGAGGTCCATAAACACTGTCGTATTATGACACCTTCAGATCTTTCTTAGTTCTTCTTACAACACACTCTTCCTATTTAATCTTAATAAATTGCAAATTTTAAAATAATTTTAGAAACGTTTCTCGGACTATGGAAATAGGATATTTTTCTACATTAATATCTAGGCTACGTGTATATTAATGTCACATTACCTCCCCTTACTCGAATAGAAAGAAAATAAATTGGGGCATTAGATTGCTAAGTGAAAAACAACATTTAAAAGTAAATGGAGAAACATTTATGTCACTTTTAAAGTGTATAATTTAGGAATGAACTTTTTACATAATAAATATTGATATAAACATTGATATAATAAAGAATGCTTGTATAAAGTGTATAAATTTTATAGGCGGTGCAAGCAACGCTGTTCAGATAGGAGTTGGTGTATCTGTGTCCATAGCTTTGCTTATCCTAGCTGCAGTCGGTGTTCTGTTGGCATGTAAACATCTAAATAAAAAGTGAGTTTTTTTTTCTAAAAATGTGTATCAAACTATACTTACATATTCAAAATAAATTGAGTTTAAATAAAAAACAAAAGCGTATCAAATTAGTAATCTATTGATATAGATCTGTAATTTTTTTCGTTCCGACATTTTGTTAACTTTCTAAATTAAAACCTGTATGAGACAATAGAAGGTACAAATTCAATAAAGTTCAATAGATGATCATGTAACTTTAAAACGGATTGGACTACATTTTCCCCTAAATATTTCGGATACTTCTTAACAATAAAAATATATCATTTGGATATTCTTATAAAAACATTTTTGAAAACAACTGTTGGTAGGGTTCTGAGTGATTTAGTATGAACATAAATATGATAAGTGATAATATTAATATTTTACTAGAACAATTTATTATCTAATATTTACATATGTTATATCAGATCATTGTGTGTTGCAACGCACATGTATCATACTCAATATTACCAACATAATAATTTATGATATATCAGACCTATCATTATGGACCAATTTATTTTAAATTTTGAATGTTTATTTTGTAGGAAAAGTACTGTTAACGACAGCAACTTAGATTTACACACACCAGGGTATTTCCACATGCCTAGCAAACCTATGTACGAGAAACAGCCGATGTAGACTTCAACCAGATACCGACGTTATTTTAGACTGTGATATTTACATATGTTAACAGTGATATTTTAATTAATTTGTATGCGATTGCTTTTTAGTAATGCTTTGTTTCGATTTGTTTTTCTTATCTTGCTATATATTCATATTGAACAAAAATATAAATTATATAGTACAAAACGGTTGTTGACCATGGGCCCAAAGTTTCATTTTTTTCCAGTCAATTTACCCGTCCGTATAAATTTTCGTAGGTCTATTCTTGCTATGTCAATCAATATTAGTGATCTTACTTTACTTTTTGACCATGCCACGTGGACATATTAGGGACATATTGATTGGGTTAGGGCTTTGGGCTTTAAAATGCGTAGGAAAGACCATCCAAACTTGTACAAAATCGAATCAGCAAAGGAATCAGAAAAATGGTGTTTAAACTGTTCGCTCGAGAACATGGTGAGTTTTGTTTTTAAATAAATTCATTTTATATACAGAAAGAGTTAAATAAACATTAATATCTAGGCTACGTGTTTATTAATGTCACATTACTTCCACTTACTCAAATAGAAAGAGAAAAAATGGGAATTAGATTGCTAAGTGAGAAAAGAACATTTAAAAGTGAAATGAGAAAAATCAATGTCACTGTAAAAGTATATAGTTAAGGAATGATCTTTTTACATACATGTGTATTGATACTATAAGGAGTCGGGGTTTCTGAGTCCATAGCTCTGCTTATTCTCGCTGCAGCCGGGGTTTTGTTGGTATAAAAGACAAAACAAAAGTGTAAAAATGGAAATCTAACAACTTCGATAAATTTTATTACTAAAATTCTTAAGCGATCACATTTTATTACTTGATGTGTTTTTGAAAGCTGTAAGATAAGCGTCGATGGATTCTGTAGCATTGTATAACCTTTTGTAAACATATATTTGACTTCCAAAATTAACACCGGTATGAGACAAGGCAATTTAAATGGATTATGTGAGACTTGACAGTTTAAATTGTAGGAAAAGCACCGTAAACGACAGCAGCATAAATTTACACACGACAGGGTATTTCCACATGCCTAGCAAACCTATCTCTGTAGACTACTACCAGATACCGACGTTATATTAGACTGTGATATTTCATACGTTAATATATTTTATATTTTTTCTAGTTTGTTTTAGTGTGTTATTGTTTGTTTCGGTTTGTTCACTTCATTTTGGTACATATACATATTGGATAAAAAACCTGTTTAACATTTTTGATATAATGCCTAAATGGTTTGTTTTGTACAACCAACGGATGTTTTTAAACCTATTTTAGATTTCCGTTCATTTTCACATACACTTGTAACTTTCGTAATGAATGCTTCTTTTTGTAAACAGGAGATCATACCATATCAGCCACTTATGTATTGGGATTTTTTATTGTCATTGATAGATTGTGGGTCTAAATTTAAACAGGGAGCAAAGACCTGTTAACGAGTAGAAACGGGAATACCAGGGCAACGGATATAAGGGGAAGACGGCATATGGGTAATTTAGGGTCAAGGAAATACATGTACCTTCTTTTGACGAACTATAACAAAAAGGTTGAAAACAAGAGATACATCTGTCACCACATATAAACAACAACTACCAACACATACATTTCAGAACATTAAAGGGTTGGTCAGTTGTAATAGCCACTACTTGTAAGTTTAAACTGCTTAAAGATGCTCCCAACCTTACTATTGTCACTAACAGTGACTTATTGGAATACGAAAATATGATCCAGGTACAAGTTTGCGGTCGGCAACGCCGCCAGGACTATAACAATACCACTACTTTCTTTAAAAAAAACTCGGGCTAACAACTAAAACAAAAAGTCATAAAAAGAATATGTGGAATAATTTTATCGATGTATTTGTAGATACAAATGTCTTCGCCATCCAGTTTTAGTTCGATTATTAACTACCGCGACACGTCTAGAAATAGTAGCCTTGTGTTGAACTGTATATTATGAAAATAAAAAATCTGCACACTAATAGATGTAGTAATACGACATATGCATAACAGCATACCGTCTTTGGACAGTCGTTTTAAATCGTTTGAGCAAAATGTAGATTAAATATAAAAAATGATCAAAATATTGCACACGTAAGTCATTGTGCAGAAGAAGATTGCGTGATGAGTTTTTAAACCTAGTAAGTGCTACTCTATATGTGTTTTCATATACTGAGTCTAAATAAAATTGCCTAACAAAATTGTGTTTGATTATACAATAAGTATGTATTTTAGAAGAATTATTAACTTCAACATACTATTTTGCATAAATGTGTAAAAATCTCTTTTTAATAGATTTAATCGGAATTTCAATATTGAATTTGTTATTGCAAAGATACATAATCCGACAGCATTTGATAGAACTCCAAAGAATATCTTTTGCATTAGAAGCTCAATTTTTCCATCATAATTACGACCAGAGTCAGTATCAGATTCAAGCTGAAGGTAAGATTGTTTTAAAACTGAAGTTCCATTCTGCCAAGTCGTGATTCACGGCAAAATAAACAACATACACACAAAACACACATTATAACACACGTACGCACACACGTATTGTTCGTGTTGGTAACTAAAATGTCTTCATGGCAGTTTAGAGCAATTATACAGACGGTGTTGCCATTCGATGTCGTCATGGAAGGGGAGGCGGCAGACATTTAAACATTGCCGATACGAACAAAGTGTATAAATAAAGGAATTTTAACGTCTTAATCATTACTCCTAAGCATATGTACACTGTCAAACATTTTGTACAAATTTGGACGGTAAATGAACAAAAATATTTTAAAGTAAGCTTAACTTTATTTCAATGGTGGATCATCGTTACCAATTTTTTTCAATTTAAATGATGAAATATGTCACATCGTGTGATACCATAATATATACCATTACATACCGGATAGATATCTGGTGTTGCAAACGTTTTCCGCAGTTTCTAAAGACAGGCGGCATTATTTATGATATTTCATATGAAAGTCTATTCAATTTATTACACCTTTCAGGCAT
This sequence comes from Ruditapes philippinarum, assembly GCF_026571515.1. Classification (NCBI taxonomy): domain Eukaryota; kingdom Metazoa; phylum Mollusca; class Bivalvia; order Venerida; family Veneridae; genus Ruditapes; species Ruditapes philippinarum. The sequence continues at coordinate 250,618 of NW_026864838.1, read as the reverse complement.
TAAAGTACAAGATATTGGTATCTATATCTGTTATTTAAGCTAACCATGCTAATACAAAAAAAAACAATACTATTGGTCCATGTACATTGTATATGTTAAGCAACAAAAAATGTTAATGCATTAACAATACTTTGGAATGTATATTATTTGTGTCGACAAATACGCAATTCGGATAACGTGACACTGTTATAAAATCATATTTTAATTAATTTCGTCAATTTAATGCCATGGATATTTTATAAAAAATGCAATAAGAAAGTTATATTTTCAATTTAATACGAGTATGTTTCTGTTATCCAGTACGGAAACAAATCAGACACAATTTAGCATGATACTAGGTACGGCAGCATTAGTTATTTGTTGAAACAGTGTTAGAATCGGAACAATATATCCAAAAATCATTCGCTTTATTAAGTCACTGTTTGTCGTTATAATTCCTCGCATCCAAACTCCAGTGATTGTATTTTTAAGAAGTAGAAAAATAATAAAATTTGAGCACTATATACTGACTAGATCTACTATAAGTATGTTTACACAGAAAGACATGATGCTTGAGCGTTATTTTGATACAAGACGAAATATGGGCTATATTATTGAAACATGTCTGACAGCAAATTATTCCATCCAACTGTTATATCTTACGAAGCGTAGCACATGATCATTTGGCAAACCATAAATCATATTATTTGGCTTGAAATAGCACTTTCTCTGAAAATGTTTTGTAGGTTTATTCTTGATAATTTTTGCTTGATTTGAAACATTGAAACCTCAATTGTTAAAATCAAATAATTGCTTAATTGATATTTAAACTTTATTACGTTTAATTGAAATATAAGCATGATTAAAAGTCATAAATAAATGTGAAGTTATTTGGCATCTCTGCAAAAATAAAGTATAACTGTCCATGAGTAGATCTACACGAAGTTTTGTCTTATGGTTTAATACTGATTGCATTTAACAACCGTCTATACCAAATAATAAATATTATAAATGTTAGATATATATTAAAATCTCTATAAGCAATAATATTTATAAACGTTATTTATGTCTGAGATTTATATCATTTATCACACAAACATGATGTCATGATTGCTTTATTCCAATGTTGTTTATTGTGAATAATTTTTCCATCCTCAAACACACGTACAATAGCTGCTCCTGTGACATCCCTTTTCTTATTCAGGAGTGATTGTTTGATTTTCAAAGTAAATGTGTGATATCTATGTCGAATTCGACTGAGAAGAGAGAGAAGACACTGCGAAATGCTTATTGTTTGGACCAAGATCGCTATTATTTTGGCTAGCTCGTGAGCCCGGTCGGGAAGTCATGTTGATATCTGTAACCTCTACAAACTTTGCTGTCCTAGATCTGAAAATATGATATAAATCAGCATGAATTTAACTTTCCAAACACTTATTTAATGCAGATAAAATATGTCAAATGATAATCTATAATTATATTTGTGCGATAGATCTTATCACATAGAACAGTTGTAACGTATTCACTAGAATTTGACAACAAGTGTATAAAGCTATATTTCTACTACTTGCAGTCCTCAATTTTTTTGTTCGAATTTTGAGAAAAATAAACTTTTGTCTCAATAAAAGAATTATGCTGGTTAATTTCTTTTCTAATGAATGGCTCGTGTAAAACAAATCGTTGCAAAACGGATAAAATTAAACTTAAAATAGCATCATACTAGTTTTATCCGAAATTGTTTATTCTGTTTACAAACAATTTTCCAGAGTGTGAAAAATCTAAATTACCACTCTTTAGAAAAACGACCATAAGTTTATGGAAACAACATACATTAACCGTTTTCAAATTTCATATAAAAACATTCGATAGATGCGTCTTCATAATTCACACTGTTTCTAGCAGACGACGAAATCTTCTTTATTTAATGAATTGGGGGACCTATCAGCCGAGTGATTTTGAGTATCTTATCTGCCTTTTTTGATAATCTCTAATCGAAGTTGATGTTTATATCTTAACAAGATGATTTATGAAAATGGATTTAAACCAGTATTTATTCATGTAAATTTATCGAAACTATAGTATACTTATCAATGATAATGATAATTTATTCTGGTTTTCTATACATATTTACGATACGATACGACTGTGGTACCTTCTAGAAATAGTCTTAATTGTGATGACTGTAAAATGGCGGCGCCCTACTTATCAATGATTTTTCTCAAACTTGTCAGACTTAGACATATACTTATCCATTTATTTTAATGTGATTTCAAATTTATTTATACACATCTTACATGCTTTAGCCCTCTGACTTTCGGCGAATTATTTATCAAACACATTCACTTCCAAACACGAAACGCTCGTGTAAAAAAAAACAAAAAAAAACAAAAAAAAAAACAGAATCTTGTCATTGTCGTCATTCCAGATTTGATCATTTAGTACTCCGCCTGTTGTTAGAGTGGCTGTTACATTGGATTTGGCTTGTATATGTATAGGCACGTGAATTGATTTTTTTAATTTCAGCTGATAAAATAACCGGGCGTTTCATTACATATAATTTTGAAATCATATATCGAAGAAAGACGCTTAAGAATTCAAAGCTATATTAATACTGAGACAAGGTAGAAAGTGAGGAATAACAAAGGACGACATATGCTGACAGTTTTAAAAACATGATGCCAATAGTATTAAAAAATAAAAATAACTGGTGATTTTATCAAGCATTATACAATGTTCTTTAATTTTATGGAAAAATATTATTTGGAAGATTTTTTAATTGTTAAAAATACAAATGTAGTACCAGTTTACAATCCATATTGTTTCTGAGTTGATCATTATTGTTCTAAATGTGGTTAGTTGATATAATTATTTTCACAAGACACGGAAAGTAATATTAACCAAATTATTACACACTGAAGATGGAGACTACATGTCTACAGATGGGACATACATACCTGTATCTCCTATATATAAATATGACTAATATTGTGAAGACAAGGGCACACACACAGCCAACTATGATACCAGTGACTACAATAAAAAAAAACATAACAAAATAATGAAAAAAAGAAATCACCATCGTTACACATTTTATTTTATCTTGAATTAAGATAAATATGGAATAAGACATAGTCATTAATGAAATAACATAAATTTTACACCCAGTAGATCCTAAACGTAAATAACATTAAAATCAGAATAACATATTTTCTATTATATACTCATAATTTTCTTTGGACAAACTGCTGAGCATTTTTCTATAGAAAAAGTCAATGTGTATTGGCACACGGATTATGAGAGACGGCTTTACATCATTTGTGTAAATATACACTACTTTACCTTTTAATCCTTCTTCCATGTATTCTAGAGGCACTATAACATTCACTAAAATGTAGAAGCAAACGAATGATTATAATGAGTTAAATCTTAATAATCACAACAATGTGCGCGATGATTTTTTAAAAGTCTTTTTTTTGAATAGTTAAAGGAAATTTAAAATATAAATGGAATCTTTTGAGCATACTATTGATAATTCCATATTCATTTATGATCATTTTTAAAGTTGAAAAAATGTACTAATATGACTGCACTGTAACTTGTAGACATTTTGATCATGCGACCGGAAAATTTTCTACTGCTACTGGACCACTTTTGGGTTGATGAGATGAACATGGCTTTAATTTAAAAAATGTCAAACATAAACTTAATAATACGAGGGTTGCTCAAAAAGTAATAGGACTGCAGCTCTACTGTTTACATTTTTTAATTTACGTGCACAATTTTACAAAAGAAACATATCTGAACTTATCCTCTGTATAATTAGTAGAAATATCTAAGTCAACATTGGCATCAATTTGCATGTTTTACATATTTCCTACTTAGTTATAACTTGTCTTCCGCTGTTTTATATGCATTTGTCGACAAACATACTTGTTTCACCATTCTTTACAGTGACATCGCTTGCTATTTCAAAGCTACAATATTCCAGTTTAATTCTTTTAATTGAGCTGATCATTAAGGATTTATTTACATGAATTTCTTATTCAGATAAATCTTTCATCGAACCCTCCCAGAACCTCTCAGAGAATTGTATTCAGTAGTGTTCATTGGGGAAACAGCAGGTTTTAATAGTTTTGCCCAACTGTTAGATCAAACATACGTCTAAATTTGATTGGTTTGCAATGGTGTTTCAGTTAACAATATCTACGATATTCCCCATGTCACTATAAATGTCGGACCTATCACAGCAATATATAGCCTACTAATAATTTTTCCATCATAATTACGACCAGAGTCAGTATCAGATTCAAGCTGAAGGTAAGATTGTTTTAAAACTGAAGTTCCATTCTGCCAAGTCGTGATTCACGGCAAAATAAACAACATACACACAAAACACACATTATAACACACGTACGCACACACGTATTGTTCGTGTTGGTAACTAAAATGTCTTCATGGCAGTTTAGAGCAATTATACAGACGGTGTTGCCATTCGATGTCGTCATGGAAGGGGAGGCGGCAGACATTTAAACATTGCCGATACGAACAAAGTGTATAAATAAAGGAATTTTAACGTCTTAATCATTACTCCTAAGCATATGTACACTGTCAACATTTTGTACAAATTTGGACGGTTAAATGAACAAAAATATTTTAAAAGTAAGCTTAACTTTATTTCAATGGTGGATCATCGTTACCAATTTTTTTCAATTTAAATGATGAAATATGTCACATCGTGTGATACCATAATATATACCATTACATACCGGATAGATATCTGGTGTTGCAAACGTTTTCCGCAGTTTCTAAAGACAGCGGCATTATTTATGATATTTCATATGAAAGTCTATTCAATTTATTACACCTTTCAGGCATTAAAGTACAAGATATTGGTATCTATATCTGTTATTTAAGCTAACCATGCTAATACAAAAAAAAACAATACTATTGGTCCATGTACATTGTATATGTTAAGCAACAAAAAATGTTAATGCATTAACAATACTTTGGAATGTATATTATTTGTGTCGACAAATACGCAATTCGGATAACGTGACACTGTTATAAAATCATATTTTAATTAATTTCGTCAATTTAATGCCATGGATATTTTATAAAAAATGCAATAAGAAAGTTATATTTTCAATTTAATACGAGTATGTTTCTGTTATCCAGTACGGAAACAAATCAGACACAATTTAGCATGATACTAGGTACGGCAGCATTAGTTATTTGGACCTATCACAGCAATATATAGCCTACGTTCGCACTTAAGTCTATTATTACAAAATCCAGATCGGAAAAGCCTACCCGACCTACCCTTCCTTATGAATATGGCATTGTCGCATTTTCCATATGTTCATCTGAAAGTCTGATTGGTCATCTGATAAGATCAGATTCATCTCATTTAACCCTGTGGTCCAGTAGCAGTAGAATGATAATTGAACTTCACGTACGTCTCGTTTAATTAATTAGTTAAATACAATAATAAACGCAGGTCAGTGGTTATGACACTAGCAATATTTGTTAGAATATTAAAGAACCTGTGCACTCGTCTATGGTCATTGATCGAATTCCGATGGTGGATTTTCCTGCTGGGCAGTTTGAACAACTCAATTGTGCATCAAGTGCCTGGTAAGTTCCAATTGGGCATGGTTTACATATATCTGTGTTTAAATATGAACCTTTCCCACACGGAACTGCAAGATCAATATTTTTACATTTTAATAAATTTTGTTTTGTGGGAAGCTCATTAATCAAGCTGGTATTGACATCTTTTAAAACAATTACAATTCTTAAAAAACGAAATAACAATAAACAAAAGCATGTCACACAAGGAGGAGACGAAACGGTCTAATGAGATTATAACAGTAAGATAAATACGAATAAGATATGTTCATGAAACTATATACCATGTCCAAAATGTTCCTATATAACAAACGTCATACTACATACCATGAGCAAATGTTCTTATATAGCAAACGTCGTTGAATGAAAATTTAGACTTTATTAATATCATTTTTGGGGCTAAGTAAAATGCAATACTTTAAAATGTTTATAGAAAACAACGGAAGGTTCTGTGTTCAGGAAAGTGGGTGTTAGACAAACAAATAGAGAAACATAAAACGAGAGAAACCCTATCAAAGGCATTTTCAATGCAACCATACCGCAATAAAACTTGACTTTTGTTTGTCCAGGTCCACACTTGACGTCACCTTTTATTTCAGTAGAATTGCTTTTCAACTCAAAGTCATCGTCAAGAACTTGAACTGTGAGATCACCGGAATCTGCTGCATTCTGGATGTTTTTAAAAGCGTCCTCAAGGTCTTGCAGGGTTTCATTTCTATTCTCTAATATACAATTGCATTATGAATACTTAGTAATGATAAATAATATCGTAGTAATGATGATATAATATTTGAAAACAAAAATTAAATAGGTTTTCAATATTTTAGATAATTTGTCGTATTTTTACACACTTAGTTCATATGATAAATGCATGTGTCCTAAAGCAATCAAATGTTGAAAGAAAAATATGTCTTCATACCTTCAGTTGGATTAGCTTTTATCTGTAAACTGAAGCCGGCTGTAGTTCCCGTGGAGCGTCGCCTTCGATCTTTACTTTTACTGTCACAATCAATTATCTTTACGTAATTCAACGAGCACGTGTTTTGTACTAAACATGCTACATTTGACAGCACCATGTTCACTCTATGGTCTATCTGTTCTACTGCAAAGTCTTCAAGGTCCTGATTTGCACAATACAGATCTTCATAATGTGCAGAGTACATCACCGTTATCTCTTCTGGTACTTTTATTTCTGCAGTTAATGATAGTTATCAGTTAATGCTATTGATTAATTATAAATGAGTTAACGTTGTAAATTAAGTCACATTTCACATTTTAAGAGGCCACTCCTATTCACGAATAAGCGTAATTAAATTGTCCCTTCAACATTATCAACCTTTCGTGATGAGCGACCTTAAATGTACATTTTTTACCTATATTGCGGTACCAATTATATTTATTGCTCTGTTCAACAGTGTTGTTTTAAACATTTGCAATTTCAGTGTTTACAAAAAGGAATGCAAAACGTTTTAATGTCTGAAATTATATATAAAATTACCTTTCTTTGCAAATCGATTTAACTGTAATGTTTCGTTTGCCGTATGAAGAGTGTGAAGATCATATAATCTATCAATAATGGTATATAATTTTATATCTGATAGGATGTTGTAACGGAGATGTCTTTCCTTTATAGAAAGTAAAGAATTGTTTTACAAATCGAAAATGAAAGCTTAAGGCCGCTTTAAAACTAGTTTCCATACCAACACAACTTGGTATCCTTCTCTCAGGATTTTCGTCATTTTGAAAGTTCCATTCTTGGGATGTTTGAGGTCCGCAGTAATATAGTGGAAGAGGTTCTATATCGAAGTCAAAACCGTCATCACAAGACATTGTACAGTTAATACTATCTGTATCATTCAAACAATCTATGGATCCATTTCCTGGAGCTTGTATTTCAGGACATACTGAAGAAGGAAAAAGAAAATAGAACGATTATATCATATGTTTTTTCTTTCTTTTTTTCAGGTGATAAGCATTTCACAGGTTCTTAATCCATTATTACATCATAACAAAACGCTTATGTGCCATTTATATGATAGGACGTTGAGGCATTATGTGAGTTTAAAATCAAATACATAGTAATGTACAATTTTACTCAGCAAAACGATGTAGATACCTTTTACTGAAATATATTTATCTATGCTGTAAACACTACCTGGACAGTCGGTGTTGTTACAGTTTATAAAATCAAAAGCGTCTCCATGGCAATCTTCCCCGCCATTATCTGGTGCAGGATTGTTACATAGACGCTTTCTTCTTTTCTCTCCATCACCACATGTTGTTGAACATTCAGACCAGTTTCCCCATTCGCTCCAGTCACCATCCACTTATCAATACGAATATAAAATAAACAATATATGATTGAAATGTACAATCAAATAACCCTTGATGATGTGGAATTAAGACTTTTCGAGAATCAACAATTTAAGCATCAAGATGTAAGAAATGTAAAATGTTTGAGGAAAATACATTTAAGAACACTTTATCAACGATTTTAGCAATGAATTCGTTTTAACAATCCATTACAAAAGCGGCACGTTGTATATAAAAGTTTGTCATAAACCATTATTTTCATCATTATTTAATAAGGACTATCTATGTATATTTGATATACAATATATATATGCAATATTTAGAAAGTTGTTGCATAATATTGCCTTATATTATAAAACGTTTTTCAAATTTTCATTTAGAAGAGCATACTGATTAGCTGCTTATAATAAATTACAATAACATTTTGTGCACACTATATTGTTTGAAAAGCATTAAACAAAATTTAGAACGACAAATTTATTTCAGGTAATCTTAACTCAAATGTCTCTATACGTATTGTTGTTTTAGAAAAGTAATTTACCCATTTCTATCTCACAATATTGTCCTGTAAAGTGAGATGTGCATGAACAGGAGTAGTTTGCGACGACATCAATACATGTTGCATTGTTCAAGCAAATATTCGCTTCACAATCATCAATATTTACTTCACATTGAGTTCCAAGATATCCTTTCTCACAAATACATATAAACCCGTGTAGCACGTCAGTACATGAACCATGGAGACAAGGCGAGGATACACAATTGTCAAAATCTAAAAATAGTCTTTATCTGATTAAAAGATATACATATTTAAGCACTTTAACCACAAGTTTATCAACAAAGCATTTTTAAAACGAAATATCAGCAAATAAGTACAATATTCGGGCAGAAAACGTGGGGTTTTGTGCTTTATGATGATGAATGAAACTGACCATCACACTGGCTGGGGATATCCATATATGCTCCTGTGAGTTCAGCTTCTTCCATGATCTTCCAGGAGAAAGCATCGCCAACATCACTTGTAAAACATCTATGTTTATATCCTGTCTGATGTCTACCATGCCATATATTAAACTGTGAGATACTTCCACTAGTTTCTTTGTCTGAATAAAATACATATTTAAGAGGATATTATTACAAATAGTCGTCTGTTACTGTTTATGTACATTTGAATATTAATTAAAATTTGACCATAATTGATGGTATACTTACTTACAAGATTCCTTTAAAACGAAGAAATGCTTATACTTTTGCGGTAATTATTTTTATTTATAACTTACCTGTGATAAACGATTCACTGATAAAATAAATTTGTTCTAAATATTTTCAACATAAGAAATTTGTTGATAATTACACAATGTGATTACGATTTCTAGGATAAAGATGATGTGTCTATTTCAGGAACGAAGAAAATTTCTTAAACATTTTTTCTACGATTCAACGCTACTCCCTTTCCTAGAAAAGCATACATGGATTACATGCTAAAAATACATTGCTGAGTACCATGAAAAATTATTGTCACTTCTGAAGAACAAACAAAAATATATTAATTTTAGAGGAAAAATGTTGCTTAAATGTAAAATATTTTCCGTAAGATTATAATACCTGTGGTTATAGAAACAGAATTGAAATCGATATATGTGCAAGCTTCGATAGTATCCTCTACAGGTAAAACCATACCATCTACAGACACTGATACCGAACATTTACCACTGTTATATAAGGTGATATAGTGCCATCGTGTGTCAGGAAGACCGAAGTTAACTGTACTTCCAGTACTTAAAATAAACATAATAAAACGAAATCTTATCGAAAACGATTTAAAACAATTGTTGTTCTGTTGTGTTTTTTTTTTTTTTTTTTTTTTTATATATATATATATATATATATATATATATATATATATATATATATATATATATATATATATATATATATATATATATATATATATATATATATATATATTTACAAAAATGAATATTGTTCAAGCAGCTTTTAAATAAAGATATCACAAACCGTAAAGTGTATATTTTTGTTTTCTTTTTATTATCAAATCTAACAATGCAAAAATTTCGTTCAAAAACTCTTCTATACAAGCATTTAAATTCTCTAATAACAAGCTTGTGAAAATTTAATTAGAAAAGAACAATAAACTTTATCGTAAATTTTATTCTAACATGACATACCAATTTTTTTGTTTTGCATTTTTGAGTCCTTCCCATGTCCAGAGAGCTTCATTATTGATATTTGATAATGTTATAGTTGGAAATTTATCCAGACTCAAGTTGTTAGTTGCAGTATTTTGATACCAGAATGCTAGCGTGAAATCTTTTATGGTGACATTGTTTTGTAATGTAATTTGTATATCCGACCGATCTCCATCAATGAACTCAATATCAAACTCTGAAAGAACATATTCTTTTATTGCTATTTTATTTGCAGGGACACAGACTGTTATTTTATAACATACATCTAATAATAAAACAAAGTCAGTGACCTCTCATTACTGCTTGCTTATCATTCCTACCAAATCTTTGCAAGTTATTTCAACTCAACTCAACTGATTTTTGTGTGTTTTTTGTGTGTTTTTTTTATAATCCTCCTAATCTACGCTCTTAAGCCTAAAGCAAAATCCACTGAACATATCTACTGAACAGCACTGTATACTGTATTAAAATTAAAAGTAATCAGAAGTTGTTAAACACATTTTTTAAAAAGCTGATAAAATAATATTATTTCTTAAAAAAATTAGATCCTGATACCTTCACAATCAGACGAAGATGTCGAACCAAATGTTAATGTGGACTTTGAGCCACGACATGGCCGGCAAAATGTCTGTCCATATGATGCTTGGTAATGTCCCTGTTCGCAAGGAGAGCATGGTAAGAGGCCATCGTTGGAGTATGTTCCTGGTAAACATGCTCCTGGTGTAGAAATAGGAATTATTAAGCAACGTTATGTGTGATGAGTATACAAGTCTAGTATTGTTACGGTCCCGTGGGTCTTGGACTTAATATTATGCTGGAAGTGTAGTTCTGAGAGAGTATGTAACTAAGCTGACTTAGATTTTAACTTAAGTTGTCTCCCTCCCTTCGCGTTCCGTTAACAGTATATGACATTAAATGTCAAACAAATCATAAACTTATGCTAAAAGGAAACCTAAGAGACAGGCAACATCATTTGTAGGTATTTATTGAACTTACATTAATATTCAAATAGCACATGTGAAATTTATTACCTTCACAATCATGAACAGAAGTCGCACCAACACCATGTGTTGTTTTTCCAAGTGGACAACGTAAGCAGGACAACTGAGCCGCTTTGTCTTGAAATGTTCCCTTTCTACAAACCTCACATTTAGGTGAATCCGGTCCACTTGTATAAAACGTACCCTCTGGACAATCAACTGAAATTCAAATCTGGAACACTTACGAAAACAAGAAGAATCCATAAAAAGCAACATAACTCAATGGGAATCATAATTTGATTATCTTTTTGTAGGGATAGTAAAACATAAACATTTTTTATACAGGAGTTCATTAATGCCAAGATGAATATAAAACTATCCATTTACATACTCAACATTAAATTACCAATACGTACTGCAATCCATGCTTTGCTCAGACTTCACAGACCCTTTAGGACATTCTATTTGCATTCCTTTTATCACAAACTCTTTTTGAGAGACGATCGCGTCGCCAAAGATAGCTTTAGCTTGGTTAGCTAATACATCCTGTACACCATCAAGTAGTTTATTGTATCTTTCCTGTGCTGTATATAAACTTTCGTTGCTATGTAACGTAACAGGTAATTTTGCAGTAAGAACAAGTATGTTGTTGGAGTCAGCGTTTCTTCTCTTCCTACTGGATTCTCCACAAGTTATCTAAAAATGAATAAGCCTTAGATTTAATTTCCATTCTCCCATATTTTGTTTTAATGATAAGATTATTTCTTCTTCGAAAATTTTCACTACATTCATTTCAGATATTTATGAAATGTGCCTATTCCAACATAATGCAATTACAAAACTATATGTATGTATATGTATGTTTCTCAGATAATATTATAATCATGAAATTTCAGTAGAACAAATTATATTATTGTATAGTGAAATATTGTATGAACCGTCATTCTTCATACTTTTAATAGACATACATGTCCCTCTTTGTAGTAAGGGATTTAATTTCTACAAAAGGATGCTAAATGCAGCATGTTAACAAAAAGGATCAAAAGAAAGACGGTCGGCCATTTTTGCATAAGCAATATTGATGTTTGTAAAAATTCGCAACATACATGTAGTATGAATAGCATTATTTGTCTTAATTTGGTTTCAATATTTTGTTGATTTTTCTTTGTGTATTTGGGTGATTGTAAACCAAAATTTCAAGATTTGGTGCACTTATAGGTTTAGGCCTCACGAAACAAGTTTATTGTATATATTACACAGTATTAAAATATACATAAACGTTCCTACACAGGATACAACTGGGTTTGGCCAAAAATAGTTCAGCATTGATGGGGCTTCTGTGAATGTTTCCTTAAGTAAAATATATTGATTATGTAGGTATTCATAACGTATTTAAATAATTTGCCTTCTTGTTGATATATTGAAATGTCTGAGACATCCTGTATCATCTACTGTAATAGGTTTCTTAAATTTTCCTCCGATAACATCTAATCACATACCTACCTTAACATTATTTTTGTTACATTCTATAGAGTTTGGACACGCTTCAGCTTGAAAGTTACTAACTTTCATCTGTTCAATAAAATTGTTGGCAATTTGTTGTTTGGTTTCTGGGTCAGTACAGTCCCCGTCAAAGTAGAAGTACACTTCTATTCCTAGATGCTGGGACCTATGGTGACCTCGTACCGCTTAAAGTTATTACGTATAAAGATTTATTATTTGCTGTACAGGTTTCTTTTCATTTTAGACGTACAAGTAAAGATTGTGCGATACGATGTTGATTTTGTCAAACAACAAATGCGAAATGGATCATTTTTGCTTTCATTTTTTAATGCATGATGAAACATTGTGTAAGTTTAAATAGGATTAGTATCAAGTCTTCACAATCTTCTTATGTTACACATTTGACCATTTATTAACTTCACTGAACCTTTTATATCAAAAGCACAATCGTATTTGTTGAATTTAATGACTGTTAGATGCTCATCACTGTTAGAAGGTAAACGTAAAAAAAATCTCAAAATTTAAAACAAATATTAAATCACTTTACAAATTACATAGGACTAGCAAAAGCCAAAAAAATTCTTTCAGCGTTATAACCTTAAAGATATATTTAAAAAAAAGTGTTTTAAGGAATAAACTGAAAGATTTAATTTTTGAGGCATGATAGAACTTTAAAGATAAAATCTTTACTACAGACAGATTAAAACCTTTAGAAGAGTCGCTTTTGAAAAACAATTAGTAATACCTCTACATGTCTTTATTTTTGGTGGCTGTCTTGACCATTCACCTTTCGGACCTTGACACACGTACAGTTTATTTAAACTAACGCTTGACATTTGTGTACCATTCTTACACTGTACTTGACAAAACTGTCCTCCTTCCCAGTTGTCACACACTACCGCACCGTTAGTAGGTGGTGGAAGATCCACACATGCTCTACCATCTGGAAAACACTCTTTAAATGATTTTCTTTAACATTTGTAACAGATATCTTCACCGACAATTTTTGATAAGTAATTATCACCACTGAACTTGAATTATTATATTTCCTTGACACATTGGCTAACTGAATCGCGTCGATGTTTTCAAAGGTTCGAGTTTTTGTTTCAGAAATGAATAGTTTCAATAGTATGGAAATTGATACTGCATAAATAACTTAAAAATACAATTTTCTAAGATCAAAAAGGACTATTATGATCACAAGGATTTTCATCTACAACTGCCAACATCATCAACAATATCATCAAAACTACCAAAACTGTTAGTAATGATCCTAACAGTTAGTATTGGTTCTACTTATCAGCCGTAAAAATGCATAATTGTCTCATTCTTGCATTACCTTTTGCGGTAAAGTTTAAACAATATATATTCAAACTAACGAATTAACAAGACAACAGAAAGGCAGACGGACAGGCGGAAGGAAGTACCGACCTCGATGATAAGATACTACAAACATGCATTCAACGCATTTCATTCCTATAAAACAAATAACTTTAATATCAAAATTTGTAATAACACTAATTGCATACTTAGTGTAATTCATTTGGATACCGTGGGCCAGTTAAATGTGCACGGAATTACTGAACATTTCCTTAATGTGACAGCGTTTCGCTAATATTGTGATTGATAATGTAAGTTAGTTTCACTACATTAGATAGATTTCAACAAATGCAATACGGTTTGGGCAACCAAAGATGTTCGTCAACCATACCCAAGCGAAAAATGTCAAACAAGTTATGTACGTTCAATTTATCAAGACCCTTGGGACAATTGTTCAAATGCCTGTTTCGAGAGGCCGTTCTGTCAGATCCAAGTATTATAGAGATACCGTACTAAGAAAATTTGAAAAGCACCTCAATTCAGTCCGTCCTTCGACTTGTATAAAAGCATTTATTTCCTGCATGACAAAGCTCCTGCACACAAAGGAGCAATCGTTTTTTTTTTTTCGGGGAAATCGAGTGAATGTCCTTAAACAGCAACCTTTTTCCCAAACTTGGCAACCTGTGACTTTTCCTCTTTCCTGGACTTAAAAAATTCTTGCAGGAGTAAAGGTGGACTTGGGTGGGCCATTTGTTCAGTTATTAAAGTAAAAACTTAAGGTGGACTATGTTGAAGCATTTAAAAATTGGATTAAACGTCTAAAACTTCTTTTTTACTGAAGAAAGAGATTATTTTGAAGGGTTGAAATAGAAAATTGTAAACGTTTTGCCTTTTTGTTAAATTTGTTGATAATATTGCATAACATATTACCCCACCCTCATATTGTTATTTTTCCCTTTTAGATAGATAGATTTCAACATATATACGAGGGTTGTCCAAAAAATTCGTGCACTGCAGTTATTGTCGAGAGAGTTATTAATAAAAACAAATATATTATATATCACTTGAAAGAGAAATCTGTCTCAAATAAGAAAACAAAAGAAAAAGTCGAGTAACCGGCGTGTCGTGTAAAAGAATGGCAATCGAGTTACCTTAGTAACGTAATACCGGCGCACGACAAAAATTGGATTAGTTCATTACTGTAAGTGTATTAATTGATTGTTGCTTGTAAAGTGGTATTTGCTTTTTATGTTGTTTTACTGTCAATAGAGGAATGATTGATGCAAAGTATTGTGTAGTTTTTATTGTTTTTATGCAACGTTCATGTAGCATATTCCACCAGTGCAGGAATATATTGGACAACCCTCGTCCCATGCGCCGGCATTACGGACGGACGTCTGCCTGACCGGTTGTCATCGTCTACCGACTCTCTTTCTCTTCCACAGAGCGTTTGTGCCATTTAAAAACAAGCCTTCGTGACACTGAACTTGTCCCGTTTGCCCTTTTAAGTTCTTTGTAGGTATCTGTTGGTGTTTTACAAATATTTGCACCAAATTTAATGATCGTCTCTATTTCCAGACGTTTAGCGACTGACATTTTCACGTAATTACAGTATTGACGACCACACAAAAATGTTTGTTTACGACTGTTACAATAGGGCAAGTTACTCCATATTTTCTAGTAATTTTACGAATACGTTCACACACTTTTCCCTTAATTTTAACGTTAATATGTAGTGTTTAAAGAATACCGTGATGCACCAAAGTAATGAACTAACCCAATTTTTTGTCGTGCGCCGGTATTACGTTATCAAGGTAACTGTATGACGAGTCGTTTTCAGGACATGCCGGTAACATGTTTTTTTTCTTTTGTTTTCTTATTTAAGATATATCTCCCCTTCAAGTGATATATAATTAATGTTTTTCTATCAATAACTCACACGACAATAACTGCAGTGCACGAATTTTTTGGACAACCCTCGTACATGTATTTGACTAACTAATCGATGATGAAAAACTCGTATGTGCCTTCAAAAGGGCAATTTAACTCCCTGTTATCATCATAACGTTTGGATTAGGTAGAATCAGAACCCATGTTTAAATTCAAAAAGAAGCAAGAAACATTGATTGATTAATAGAAAGTAATCATTGATATGATACAGAAATCATGGCTTCTCCATTTAACGTCATTATAACTGATATATTTATACCAAAGTAACACTTAAAATGTCTTACTGATGCAAGTAGATTGTACTTTTCCTTTCCAGTTCCAGACTCCGTATAATTGTGTGAAGTGTCTGTTACAACCAACATAATCTGAGCCGACCAACACCTTGCCAGGATCACAGGAGATGTTGCACCTTGCACCGGAACGGTAACCATGGGGACAACCAATGTGAAGATATGGTGTAGGGTAAAGTTTAGAACATTTTATTTCTGAATTAGAAAAAAATGTCACTTTTAGCTAATCAATAACGGTGTGTAGGGACATGGTTTACATAAAGTTTTAGTTGGTATTTCAATAGGATTTTCTACTGAATAAAGCAAAAGTAAAGAAGTAAATCCCGTATCTATCCAAATTGTGTCCTTCCTGCTTGTAAACATATTACCACTTATGAGCTGTGAACCAAATATTTTTGGACCAATAATAATAAAAAAACAATTTACCCTATATTTTATCGCCTTTGTTTACTAACAACCAGTATTTTCAAAGTGCAAAGATACAATTTCTCAATGTGTCGTGTACACTATAATTTATTCATGTTTTATGTCAGCTATGTTTTTGTTTTCTAAAATAATATAAAACATCTTCACCTTGTTTTCAACATCTTTTTGCCGTGTTCTTTTTATTTAAATTGTTATATTCTCTGAACTCTCTAACGTTGAACTTGCCTTGAAAATTCTTTACTTTACAAAATTGGCAGACTCATTATTCCATAAATGATAAGGTCGTATTCTTTTGACATTACCCTTTGCCGAAATGTGTGACAATATTTGGAAATATTTAAACAAACTTGGTAAAGATCCAATAGAAAATTTCTCATGCCAAATACAAGGGATGATCCAGAATCATTTTCATCGTTTGGAAGTTCAATATTACACAAATCCCGTTAAATTCGTCAGGGGAAATGTTATTCCGAATTTAATTTAATTGTCTGTCATATCAGTTTATTGGAAGCCTGCAACATTCCTGCACGGAACTACACTGTTCGGTTTTCAAAAAAGAATAGTACTTAAATGAATTAGTAGACAAAAACATAAACATGACTTACAATTAGCGGTTCAAAGCGGTCTCTATCTTGGAAATGTCGTTCACTTTTTTTCAAATGAAATTTAAGTTTTAAAAATTGCGCGACTAGCTTTTTGGAAAGCTAACATTGTTTACATTTATCAAACATTTAAATATACATTTATGAGTAGATCTTCCATTGTTTACACCGGTACTAAATACCACTTCCAACTCCATATCATATCGAGGTAAGTCGGTAGCTTTTAAATGACATCATTCGTTCACATTTTGATGACTGAATATTGTGCCTAGCATATCGGTTATGAATTGTGTGAAATTTTTATTAGACATAAATTTGTGTCAATGAGATGTTTATTTTTGCATGAAATGAAAATATCAAAAACAAAGAACGAAATATATATACCCAGTATGATACTAATACTTTATTTTTGGAAACGGAATTTCGCCTTTTTCTATGATTCAGGAAAATATGAAGTTAATAACAAACCTCGTACAATAACTTTGAATGAACAGTTGTTTAAAGCGATGTTCCCGGCGGCATCTCGTGCTCCATACCATACTGAATATATACCGGCAGTAAGTCTGTCACCAGGTTTATAGGCGGATCTAATTTCTGCCTTTGGATTTTTGCTATTATCCATCACTTCTGGCGGTGACCAATTAACTTTTGTAGAGTTCAGACCTGTTTCAGTGCCCGCAATTACAATACTTGGACACGTTCCAGCCTTAAATGTCGGTGGTTCAACATCTAGGATATAAAAATAACGACTGGGAATCTACCAAATTGTTAATACACTCAGTTAATTTGAAATCCATTGTAAAAAATCAAATAATAACGAAAGATCGAACTCACGTGAAACGGTTAACAGTTATAGTCATATTCATATTAACACCAAATTGATTTTGTTCTTTAACACTTATATACAGCAAAATTTGCTTAAACAATGATCCATTCAAATTCAGCTTAAATAAAATTGTTCATAATAAAAAATAAATAACGTAAAAAGTTCTTTAAATGTAAGTTACACACCGTATTATTCAATTGTAGTTTTCAATATATTTTCATATATCAGCAGCAAAATAATATTACAAAAATTACCAACACATTTTGGTGTACCAAACCCTCGCCATGCCTTAGTTTTGTCACACACAAGTGCTTTACTCACATTCGGCGGCATATCAAACCCAGAACCACAAGTATATGAACAAACGCTACGAAAGTTGGCCCCATCTGTACACTGTGGTTCTCCTGCTCCCTTTAATCGGGTTAGAGCAGGGCATTTCAAGGCTATAATTCAAGAAAATATAATTGTCTTTTTTAACTTTAAATAAGAGTATTACAAAATACACAGCACACATTGTTACATTTGTTCAGAAGTGAAGTTCTCTTATAAAAGTCCGCTTGATATTCAAAGTAATATATGAAATTTTATCTGGTATCAAATTTTGTAAAACGAAATGTAGATGCAATAATATTCTAAAGCTTACAGTAATTTTATACAGTAGGTTGCCATTACCATAAACACTAAATTAACTGATTTCTATTTGAATCATGTACAATTGCAAATGCTCTAAAGCTTACATTAATTTTATATAATAGGTTGCCATCATCATAAACATATTAATTTAACTGATTTTTATTTGAATCATGTACAATTGCACATGTTGTATACATGCATTCTTTTCCAACACTTTGATTGTCATAGGAATGATTGCATATATATACACGCATGTTTTCTAATTTCCAACGTTGATGCTACTGTATAAATAAATCATTTAGAAATATAGACGCTAAGTCATATGAAATGTGCTAATATATATATACATATATATAGACCTTCTTTGTAAAACTTGTTGAATATAAAAAGATGTGTTAACATATGTAGAAACACACGTTCACACAGTAAGGATGGTCTTCTACGGACAATATTGTGTTTAGGTTAACAAATTGTTATGTCATATCATTGATACCGCAGGACAAAGGTTATTTTGGTGTAGAAATAAACATAAGACGGGCTACAATGTTCTTGCCATCTACAGTAACTGATTCTTTCCTCGACTGGCAAATTTGTTTACATTTAACTTTAATATAATTATTTTTATCTACATTTTCCATAAAACAGAAAGTTTAAGAAAACTAATGAATTGTCAATAAACAACAAATTACCATTTTCATCTCATCAAATTGGGTCCGAGTTCTGCGCTTGCATGTGCTAACAATTTTGAAAATAAACAATTACATATCTCAAACACATCAATTAAACATATGTAATCTTACGATTGCAGTAAGGTTGTGAGTCTGACCACTGTCCATTGTCCTTGCAGTACACGTGATCTGGTCCACCAGCTAAATCAAATCCCTCGTAACAACCAAACTTACATGTCCCTCCATTCAAATGTTCAGTTACAGGGTAACATTGGTAATAGCCATTGTTTATATGTTTGGGTGGATCACAGCGCACAACTGAAACGTGATTAACTGACTGGTTAAAGTAATTCTCCTTTCATCTTGTTTAATTGATTTGTGTTTTTTTTTGTTTTTTTTAAAAAACAGAAGATAGATATTACTACAATTATAACTTTTTTCTTATATCAACAATAGAAAAGGTTTAAAACACTGTATGCAGAAATGAATAGGTCACCATATGCAAAATACGATACATGTTATGTGTGTGTTTTCGCCTCTTATTTTGTCATATCTTTTCATTTCTGCAAATTTACTTTTCTGCATTTTGTTTTTGCATTGTTACATTTTCGCTTTCCGCCTTTGCATTGATGTAGTATCGCATTGTTGCATTTTTGCATTGTTGCGCTTCCGCATGCTCGGGTTACGGTACATTAATCACACACATGACACAGCATATGAATTTATGTCTTATATAATCAATAAGAAGATAAATAACTAAAATGACAAACTTTTTAATCATATTAACAGTTTATTTTAAAAAAATATGTTAACTTTTGTGTATGACCTCTTCGTTGCAACTGGTGAGTTTACACATTAAAATATATACTCAAAAAATTTAATGTTTAAATGTTTTATTATTGTTATTGCTGTCTATAGGTTGAACAATATAGCGTGTTAGATATTAAAAAAATAAATAAAACATAATGATGTAAGATCACTTAGCATTCACATTACAAACCTTATTTATTTATTGCACTGTATTTTTATTTATTTATTTTAATTTGAACATTTTATGTACACTATTGTCTTTCTTCAATTTAAAATGTGATAAGTCATTTTCGTGCCTTTCTTTGTCAAAACCATCAGTATTTAAGGACCACAATGGAAATAAGAGATTAAGTTCTTTTTCTTATGTTATCCTTGGTATGATGTTTTTGATATGGTTCATTCCATATACATTATTATTTGTTTTTAGTGTTTTATCATGTATTGGATATCTTTTACCATGTTATTGCATAATACTGAAATAAATCTATCTATCTATCTAAACCTGCTATATGCTGCAAGCTCGATTTATTTAAGGAAATCTAATAGATGAAACAATTAAATGGATATAACTTTGATCACTTGGTCAAAACTTTCAACATCATTAAACACACACACACACGCACCCACACGCACACGCACGCACGCACACGCACGAGCATACACATTCATTCATACAATGCTTAAAAATAGTTAGCTACTTAAACATGAATACCAAAACGTTGTGCGAAAAGTTGTTTACGAAACGACAATGATAAATGCAGGCAGAAAATATTCTAAATATTTTATGTTCGCGTTTAAGACTGATCATTTTGGTGCCACAGCCGTAAAAATTCCCTGGCTTAAAATGCAATTTATTCTGCAATTGGTAACGTCCAAAATATGCCAGTCACGCACACGATGTCACGGTGATTGTCATATGCATTTTGAAGGACATTTGGT
This sequence comes from Ruditapes philippinarum, assembly GCF_026571515.1. Lineage (NCBI taxonomy): Eukaryota > Metazoa > Mollusca > Bivalvia > Venerida > Veneridae > Ruditapes > Ruditapes philippinarum. The sequence continues at coordinate 229,541 of NW_026864838.1, read as the reverse complement.
AAAAGTCAAACTGTATAGATATAATTTAGTAAGACACATTCTCTAAGTTTTAAGCACTAAGTTGGACATGATGGTGTTACCATGATAATTCGGATACGTGTTACGATTATATTTGTAGCAATTGTCATGTAGGGAAAACTTAATGGTTTAATATTATTCCAATATTTCTATAATCTACAATGAATAAAGAAAATACGTCCATGAACAGTCTATGAATATATGGATCAACCTATGTATAAATGGTTTCTTTTATACGATATTTTGTAATAATAATAATAATAAAATCTTTATTTATAGAAGGTAACATACAAAGTTTGAACAGTAAGAAGTATACTTATTTTCAGTATGGCCTTCTGAATTAACGATTAATAGATATGTAGATCTATTCAAAATTTAAAATCTGTTTGTACAAAAAAACATTAAATATATATATAAAGGTTACATATTTTCATTCATTCATCCGACCGACGCTCATATTAATTATAATTATTATAGATAAACTCGTCATGATTAAAAAGATGATATCAATAATTACAACAGTTACAATATAAAGTGGTCAATTTTCATCATGTATCTGACTGTAAAGTTAAAAAATAAATTTTACATTTGTTTTTGAAAGATTGTAAATTCGAACATTGTTTGATAGTAATAGGTAATTTATTCCAAACCTCAATACTGAAAGAAGAAAAAGAACCCTTTTAATAATAAGTATGAGGTCAATATCCTTATTAGCGATTGAGCGTAAATTATGTAATTCATTATACAATGGTGCCAGATTGTTTAAACATCTATACACTATAATTGCTGTGTTGTATTTCACTCTAAACTTGAATTTCATCAATCTAATTTTATCAAAAAGATCTAATGTTGGTGAACGTATGACTATTAAGTATTTTTTTTGCAGCTTTTTTTGAATTGAGTTTACTTTATTGATGTATGAGTATGTGTCATTTCCCATACCGTGCAACAATAACCAAGCATAGGAAGGATTTACGCGTTGTAATATATCTTATTTTACTTTGTCAGTAAGGTAAAAAATGATATGTTTGAAGAGGGCAATTTTGTATTTAGTTTTTTGTAAAAAGTTTCTACATAAGTTTCTACATAAATGCCCAATAACTTTTGAACTGTAAAATTTTAAAGAGTTGTATCATTTTCTTTCGTTAGAATTTCATTTCTTTATCTTTTTTGAAGAATCAATTATCATGCAATTTGTTTTAGGCATAACCCTTTTCCCTTATACTCGACTTGATGATCCTTTCTTGTGCTGGCATTGTTCATCAACGCGACAACTCAAAGTGAAGCGATAAGTGACAATAATAATACAACCTGGGATTGAACATATTCTAATATATACTAAAATATTCTCCTAATCTGTTAAAAGACATACTCTAAATGCACGTGTGAGCACGTGCTAAGCATATTTGCAGAAAATTATGTACCTTTTACATTGACAATGATATCACAAAATGCCGAATTTCCACTTCTGTCTGTGGCTTTATATGTTACTGTTGTATCGCCTTCAGGATAGTTATGTCCAGGTGGAAAGCCGCTTTTTCTTACCGGGCTAAGATGTAAATGAATTTGTTATATGATATATAAAATTAAAAAGTAAAATAAAACAATTTATAATGTCACAAATGATTTCGTACTCTTTTCACTCTTTTGGGACATGCAACATCTATACAAGCACATAACTGAATGACAAAAGCATGTATAACATGGACTTAAAATAAGTTTATGTAGAGATACTTTTAAAATATGCCTTGTACACGTACAACAACCCAGGAAAGAGTGGAAGACTTGATTAAACCATAATTATTTGATGAAATTTATAACATAACTTATGTTGATTAACTCTTTAAGCAATGTCGGGTTTAGGATGGATTAAAAAGAAACCAATAACATTTAATATTATATTAGATTTGTCGTTGATGAAGGTTACTTTTAACGTATTCCAAACTAATGGCCCGATATATTCATTAGGCTTCAGAAAGCAACTTTTCAATATAAATTACATAGATTATATTCCGAAAACTTCAGTCAGTAACATTATCTTCAAAAAAGCTGCAACAAAACATGGACTTTAGTTATTTTACCATATAGGCTACCTACTTTTTATGAACTGCTCGTAGATATGTCAAACCTAAATGTAAAATAAATTGTAGCACATAATAGATTTCTTCCCCTTGGATACATACAAAATCATGCCGGGATAGAACATTGATTTATGGATATCGCGGTTCTGTTCCAAATATACTTCAAAACATAATATTGTAAGCTTCATTGTACATACGTAATTGGTCCATCTGTTTCATCATTGGCTAAAGGTTCTTGCCACGTAGCTCTTGCAACATAGGTAAATGGTTCTGCTGTGACAAATATTTTCGGAGGTGTACATGTCATGCCAGGGGGCGTCCTATCTATAACGGAGAAGGAAAAGGTATACGAGCGTATTTTACGATGAAAACGTTTTTATTTAAAGTATCTTGTTCAAATAGAATCAAATGTGGGCCTTACGGACTACTGTTTTAAATTACTGCATTTCCTTATTTACTTACTCTTTTGGTATCATTCCTTACCGAAATTTATCACGCTGGTTGATATTTGTTATGATGTGTATAATGTGTGGAATTGGACATCATGTTTATTATAATACATGGACATCATGTTTATTATAATACATGGACATCATGTTTATTATAATACATTGACATCATGTTTATTATAATACATGGACATCATGTTTATTATAATACATGGACATCATGTTTATTATAATACATGTATAGTAAGCATAAACGCATCAAATGGTAACCATATTACATGTACTTTAACATTATGTTTTTTTTATCTGCACAAACTATTTTCAAAGTCTGCAAGTTTACTCTGGTCAAACTAGATTTATAAAATACAATAATACAGAAAATAAGTCATACCAGAAGGATGTCTGTCGCCGAACGCACACGCTGTAAACAATGAAGCAACACATGCGACTCCTTTGAACACGTTGCCAACAAAACGTGCTAATCTTCGCCAAAATCCTCTTTTACGTCTAATGCGAGTTTTATTTTCAACTAATTCTGGAATGTTGACAGAAAAAAACTGAATACATCTATCAAATCTTTTTTTTTGCGCGGGAGCTTGATACCTACACTATTCAACTATTGACATAGGTTATACCTATATTGCAGACATTCTGCTTCGAAGAACGAATCAAGTTAAGGACTTTATTTCCCAGGAACTGCCATATTTTGAAAATGCAAGAAGCCGATATCAAACACAACTAAAAACATGTATTTGTTTAAAAAAAAAAGAAAAATATTCAATGGTTTTTATGTATCTAAACATATGCTATTGATACTTTAGTTCAAAAAATTGTCCTTGGGATCAGCATGGAAATCTGAATCTATCAATTAATAGTTTTAACGGGGTAAAAAGTAGTACAAACTTAGACAGGTTTTTTGCCCTGTTGGTTGTAAGGGTATTTGATTCGAGCCATTATGCATCCAACCGTTTAAACTAAGCCAAAGCATGTCAACGCACTTATTATATTACATAATGGATTTTTTTTTGATTAAGTTATTAAATAATCAATAAATCTACAACAGCCATCTCAACCTAAGAGGTTGTCAAATGAAAAGCAACATTTCCAAACGTACAGTGTTATTAAAAAGTAAAGAAGTATGAACCGTGCTGTATGATCCATTGTTTATCTTCACATTGAACGTGTTGAACACCAAGTGCGTTTTCAACGATGCAGACAGAACCTGTTGCGATTGTACCATTTTGAGCAGGCTCGATGTGAACTTCCTTGTCATCATGTACACATCCCAATATATTACCAGATAATTCAGAGAAGTCACAACACTGAAATAATTACGGTGTTATCATTTTAGTCAACTAAAATGGTCTGATACTAAACAATGTCGTATCGTTTTGCTTTAAAGGAATACTTACACAATAATTTACACAATGATACTGTAAAAATCATAAGTACATATCGTTGAATAAAGCCGAAAAACGTACGGTTCAGATTAAATGATATAATAACAAATGGTATTTTACCTTTACATACGTAACACAGAAAATAAAAACACAAAGATATATTAAGCGCATTATTATTATGTGAACAAATACAACACAATCAGAAAACTATTAAGACTTCACGCTATCTCTGTCTTCAAGTCGACAAACCTCTTTGATGTAAAACGATTTCTTACTGGCTGTTTCATAATCAATATGGATTTCACGTTGTCAATCAGGAGCATTTCTTTATCTTAACTTTTTAAATAGACTTTTGCAACTTGATAGAAGTAGTATAATTTTTTTATATAAAATGAGTATCCGACCCATCAATATTTATATAAGTATATTGATATATGTATTAGAGGTATGTTAATTGTATAAATTAGGTTTGAAAATATCAACTTTCAGATTGGAATAAAAAAAACTTATGTATATTGTAAACCCACGCTTTAAATAGTATGCACTGTAGTAACACAATACCAACAGCTAAAGGTCTATCAAAAAGGTTTTCATCATTTTCTTAATTTTTGGCTTTTATCGGTGTTTTTGTACATGTATTTTGTTTCAAATACATATTTGAAAACAAATACACGGAAAGTACAGTAGAACTGTGCAATGTTGTCATCAAGGTCAGTTAAATACGGCAAACATGAAAATGCTACAGAATGTAGTTTCGTTGAATTATAACGTACATGTATATTATTTTTATCACATTCAAATATAGATTAAGTTCGGCTCTATCTTATTTTAAAATATTCAGTGCATCACAAAAAACATCGATTTTTTCGATTTTTTTCTTAACTCATTCTTTAATTTTCAATGTCATAATTATACTCGTATATGAATATACAAGTCGCGAACCAGATAGAAACCTACAATTATGACGTAACGCCAAAACAACAAAACAATCAAAAATTTTTATTGACTGACTTTCTCGTGAACGAATAGTTATTTTGTGTCTGAAAATTATATAAAGTGTATTGAACAATAAAAAAATCATAGCAAATGTAAAAGTACGGAGCCCCTAAGGTGACATTTTCGACACTTTTTCACGGCATTTAATTCGTTTTTACGAAATTATAATTCGTAAATACGAAGTAATAATTCGTAATTACGAAATATTATTTCGTAATTACGAATTATTAATTCGTTTTTAGGAAATATTAATTCGTTTTTACGAAATATTAATTCGTTTTTACGAAATATTAATTCGTAATTACGAAATATTAATTCGTAATTACGAAATATTAATTCGTTTTTACGAAATCGTATTTAAGGTCATTGTGAGTTTGACAAAAAAACTACTAATCTCACAAAGGGGTCATTTACAAGGCATCAATTTGGGTGGTTCCAGTATTCCTACTTGAATACTGTATAATCACCGTTAGGATATGTTGCCTGCTTTTTAAATTTGTCTTTTGACGTCTTATCTGTGATATGCAGGCTTCATTACCTCAGATCCCCTTTCAAAATTCCATTTTATTTAGTCCCGCCCATTGTTTTCTCGTTTAGGGCACAAGCATTCTTTTACTTGGGGACCATACGCCGCTTTTCATGGAATGACACTAATGTGTCACATTAAAGGTTCAATGATAACCGCCATATGAACACATCTGCGGATGTTTCTAAATTCAAAATTTCACCATTTTAGTATTTAAATGTTGAATTCTGCTTAAGCCGGTGCAAGGGGGCGTGGACGGTTACTTGCCCTTTCCAGTACCGTCCATGGACAGGCTCAATCAAACCGAGCCTGCAACATTTTACAATTTTGTCGAGTTGGGCTTTCTTTAGGGATTCTGTTTCTTACTATTTGATCATTCTTGCGATTATAAGCCGAATGGTTCTCAAGGGATCAGGGTTTTTGAGTGAGAAGTCATTCTCAATCCAAAATATACTCTTTTTACCCCATTGTCAAATACATGTTCCCATCAGCAATGTTTTAATTTTTGAGGCTTTTAATCTTTTCTGACATGTTTCTTTATATTATTACTTTCTTTTATCATATACATTAGTAAAACTTTTATCATATACATTAGTAAAACTAAAAGGGGAGCTCCAGATTTTCACTAATCTAATCAATTAAAAAGAAAGTATATTTCCTTACAATGTGTGTATGGGCACCGTGCGGTCATAAAAAACATAATATTTTATTTCAAAACTCAATTACATCGACAAAACGATAAATTTGAAGCACAGGATCCCCATTTTAACAAAATTTTCCTAGCGCTGTACTATCACGGCTGTGGCGCAACCCTATTGACAAGCGATTATTTTAATTTATATGCATAAGTGTTAAATAAAACTTGGGGAAAAACACTATTTATATTGCATTTACATGCCTTATATTTAGTCAGGAACTTAGTTTCAAGTCCTTCTTTATAAATATTACCAAAACTCTTTGACACCCTAGAAAAAATTAATTCATTTTTACGAAATATTATTTCGTATTTACGAATTATTATTTCGTAATTACGAAAAACATTTCGTTTTTACGAATGCATATTTCGTAATTACGAAATAATATTTCGTAAAAACAAATTAGTATTTCGTAAAAACGAATTAATATTTCGTAATTACGAATTAATATTTCGTAAAAAACCAAATTAATATATCGTAATTACGAATTAATATTTCGTAAAAACAAATTAAGATTTTGTAAAAACGAATTAATATTTCGTAAAAAACGAATTGTCATTTCGTAAAAACCAATTAAGTTCACAGAAAAAAAGTGTGGAACATGTCATCTTAGGGGCTCCGTATAAAGCGTAAAAATCTTTACACGTAAATTCATTTAAGTGTTTTATCTAATCGAAACAATGTTTGTTCTATTTCTGAACTCCCCTTAGTAAAGAGGTCATTGTTCTCGAGTAGATAATGTGGATAATGGATTATCTATATTAGGTAATATTTATTTATTTATGATTTTGAATCTTTATTTTTTCTTTACGGCGAGGGACCTCTTGTCTAGATTGGATACATGGAATATTTGTTAAAAATCAGGTATTGCTGATTAAACTAATAAATCAAACATAATTTATCTTTATAAGAATTTCAAAGTTCCCTGGCGATAAAATCGAACTATGACAATGCAGATTACATGGATAGGTCAGTATGTCATTCAATATGTTCAATAAATTTATCAAAAGAGCAGCCATGTTCCAATTTTTTATCAACAATTCAAAATAATCTCCTCCTACAAAAGTACAAAGATTCAGTTTTAAAATCTGACCTTTCAATAACTGAAAATGGCCGACCCAAGTCCCTATCTAATATGTAGCAATGACATGCAAGGTTTACTTAGTCTTTTGTTTTCCAAAAAGAATCCATTTCAGTAGCTTCTTTGTCTACTGAAGCGTTGTGAAGCAGAAAATACAGGCCTTTCATACAAACGCTATTCAAGAGTTTTTCAATTTTTCTTAACACGGCATCTCTATAATATTTGGAATTGACAGAACGGCCTATCTGAACGTTTACCATTAAGTTACACGTGTACGATATATAAAAAAGTGAATAAAATTCTTAAAAGGTTGACTCCGCACATGATTTTGGTATCATTTGAAAGCAGCTGATTTGAAGCAAAGCATAGCTTGCACAAACACAAAAGCGCGAGATAATTAGAACATATACTTCATATTGCATTACACATTGACCTCACTTTAGCTGGATGGTCTATGTTGACATTAAAAAACAACATATTTTTAAATCATTAAATAATAAGTAACTGTATTATGGATGTCTGTAAATTCGATTTCTTCAAATTTACCATGACAAGTTGCATACCAAAGTTTTGACCAAGGGGTATTATCATTTTGTCAAATAAACCACGGCGTTTGATAATTGTAATACATAAATAGAGATGGCAAGCTTTATGGCAAATTATGGTTAAACAGGTACAAACAAAAACAGATATAAGAACCTTTTTGTCATATGTCAGTTAAAATGAAGCACTCAAACTATGTAAGTTGTTTGCTGACAACTAGTGTTTATAAGTTTCAACTGAAAAAAGCCAGGCCCCGTGTTCGCTAGGAAAAAAATCTGAATCAGGATCAAATAGTCCTGATTTTATTTTCATTACTTTATAAAACTTAATTTAGTTAAAATGAAATGGTACGTAAACACATTGTAAAAGACATTGCTTACTTGCTAAGAAACCACCCTCTTTTGGATAAAATTGTGGAATAACAGTACAAATGCAATACCAAGAATAATCGGGTCAAAAAAAGAATCAATATTAGAATCAAGATTAATATTTGGATCAGCTGTAACCTACGTATGTCTTGTAAAATAAAACTGAATGATTTTCATAAACATCCTATTTCAAGTTTACTTTTCACAAGTTGATATTTATCATCACATAAACCACGACGCAAGAGTGTAACAAACCCATTTAATAAAAACGATATTACACTATTGTAATATAACTTTGACGTGACGTCATTTGCAAAGCGTTAAAGCGAGGTAATCTTAAGCGCGTCAATAAAATTAATAAACCGTTTTTGTTTTAAATATGTTGTAAGTAGATGATTATATTCGTGTAGATTCAATACTAAATTCATTGAACTCGTTGAATAAAACAATACATCTATTATGCTCGCCGAATGGCTAACATAATATGATTTGATTCAACTCGTTCAATACATTTGGTATTAAATCTACACTCAAGAAATTTCCTCTATATATTAATCTAAAAAGGATAAACACTTGAAAATATTTGAGTTTTTCATCTTGATCCTTAAATCTTTGTAGATACGGGTTTAGATTAACCCTTTACCTCATGGGCATATTGTGAAAAATGGCCGTTTTCATTGAAAAGCCTCCTGTTACAAGTTCAAATTGATACGAAACTATGAAAAATGCTTCAATACTGATGAAACTTGGCACAAATGTTGATTAGACCATAGCCTCTGTAACAAGATGCTCAATCTTAAAATTCCTTATACCATGGCTGTAGAAGTCAATTGTTTGTCTTCTCTTTTTTCTTTTATCTTTTTTGTTTGGAACCACGTTTAAGACGCGTTCATCATAAAGAAAATATAAACTATAGCATTAATGTTGATAAATAGATAATAAATAATATATATTATGTTTGTGATTTTAAGCTCATTAAATACACGAGAAAAGGGGAAAATTGTAAAGTAAAAGCCTTGATATTATTTCTCTCTGCAAGTATTGTTTAAGAAATTAAAAAAGTGTTCTCATATATCATTTTGTAATGTAACAAATCTTTCAATTTTTAATCTGTTTAAGAATTTCCTTTTAAAGATACTAATATCTGGAGTTTCTTTAATTAACTTGTATACATGTAGTATTTGGAGAAGAAGAAAATACTTTCAAATACATACAAATAAGTTTTCTATCTTTAAAGGGAAAAAATAAAGATTTAGAATTATCATACATTACATTTATTCCTATTTCATTTTGCTAATTCAATAGTTTACTCCACCAGTATAATTGAACAGTTTGGCAGGTCCAAAACTGATGCTCTTTACTTTCAATATCCATTCATCAAAAATCAGTCTTATTGAAAGTTTTGTAAAATATTATTAAGTGTACAAAAACGTTTTTGTTTTGTTTTGTTTTTTTTTTGTTTTTTGTTTTTTTGTAAATATTTTGCCACTGAATTTTTTTTTCGATATTATTTGCGATTTTTTTAGCTTTCTCACATGAAAGAATCAAAGGTCAATTTCGCAATCCGAACCAAAAGCGGCGACGGGCAAATGGTTTGAAGACATCAGCTTAAACCACTCGGTCACAGACGCCACATGATAGACGTTAACCTTATTTGGGTCATAATTTGTGGCGGAGTCTTATGTGTTACTTTAAGGTGCTAATCAAAGTGAACGCAAAATAAAGCTTATTAATCAAGCCTGTGTAATCAACAAAAGACACACCGAATCACATATTTTTTTAATATTACAAATAATTGTTACTTTTTATCATTAACATAAAAATATGTATAAATCATTATTATTGTTTTCTTTGTTTTAGCCCGGTGAGTCTATAATGCTCTAATCAAATAAAATGTATTTCTTTTCTTGTATTTTTTCTATGATGCAAAATTCGCCTTATTCCACAATGATGTCTTCAAAGGACGCCAAAATGAATCCGACCTTAATGGAAACGGTCTTATAGAATTTAGTACCCTTGTTGATTATAAGCAAAATATACTCGACACAGCATGATACTTAATTCTTTTCTGGTTTAATAAATTCTAAAAGAAACTCAGGTCAGACCCTCCATATATATTTATATTCGAGGGAATCACGATTTGTTGGTTTCTTATATTTTATATAACTGTAAGGAATGTTTAAATTATCCCTTTAATTAAAATGAATTAAATATTGCACTGATATTTTTGTTCATAAAGTTAAAGCTGAAAACAAATTGGTAAACTTATGACCTATCTTTAACCTGTAGTGGAAGAAATGCATGCAAGAGCATTTTAAATCTCCTAAAATAACAACATCGGTAAATTGTCAGAGCTGATTTCTAAATTTGCTTCTTAAAATTTATTCATTTGGTCGATACTAAGCCTTTCGTTATTATTGATAAGTGATATCCAGTGAGATTTGAACAAAGTTGATAGAGGGCTCAATGATAAAGAACGTAAGATTTAAATATTAATCCTAAAGGCTAGACATGGGAACTGTTTTCTTATTTTTCGTGTACATTTGTGCAAATTTAATAACCAATGTGGAGCTTAGCGGCTCCTGTAATAAGCGTTGTGAATGGACAGGATGGAGCTCCTGGTCTGACTGTGACAGACGATGTGCCGGGGGACAGCAGAAACGTTCTAGGGAGTATTGCTGTAAACAGGATTTGGCGCACGATATGAGACTATGCATGCAAGATTGTGGAAATGATTATGACACCATGAGACGTGGTTTCCGAGATACTAAGGGCTGTAATGAACATTGTGATAACGGTGGGAAATTTATTTCCTCGGGGAATTGTCAGTGCCCTTTAAGATACAACGGAACTTGCTGCCATGATGGTATGAGTTAATTTATGTTTAATATATTAGTATCAGTTTATTCTCATTATCTCATCTTAAATTCATTCAGAATATTTTTGTTTACTACTTTAGCAGTAATTAAGTTTGAATTAACGATATACCTGAATAGTATATTTTGTATGTCTAAGATGTATTAAAAATCATCTTAAGCACACTAAACTAATTTGTAGGCGGTTTTGCGTCTTTATGCCATTTCTTGTATAGGAATTTAACAATTTATTATACTATTTCATTTCAGTGGTTACCTGTGGGCAGCCCAGTACAATTTCTCATGGTAGTTTCACCGGAAGTGATTTTACCTATGCGGGTAAAATTCAATACACATGCGATAAGAATTATAACATGACAAACCCTTCTCAATCCACTCGCACCTGCGCGTCTCGTGGAGATTGGAACGGAAGTGCCCCGACTTGTTTGTGTATGTGTTTTACTGTATGTTTTAAATAAACATTTTTTTACCGAAAAATGTAATAAAACTGTGGATATATCTATGCTACTGTTTAAATTACTGAAAGCAGAGTATTTCTTAAACATGTAAAAATTAGATGTTCAACACACAAAAGACTGCATGAGAAATGTTATGCTATTTGATTTTTGTTTAACACTTCTGTGTAGTAATTCAAACCTGGTCAGGCTTTATACTGTTGGTGTCACATGATCGCGGAAGTGAAATATCTTTAAATTCCTATGATATTCATATGTAGATATAGAGATGGGAAAGTCTATTACATACATGTAGATTGAGCATAGTTAAAAAAAATTCGGCTTCCTGTAAAATTAAAAGAGAAGGAAGAATTTTCAATGGTCATTTCAAAATTACAAACTGAAATCGGTGAATCTTATTGGTCATTCTGAAATAAAACTGTAAAGGACAGTTCTAACCATTCTAAAAATGTAAAGGATAATTCTTACCATTCTAAAATAAACGGTAAACAAGTAAGGACACCTTAGAAATTGTTCTTCTTTGAAAAATCATCAATAGCAATATGCTATAATTTAATTTCAATGTTTATAAAATGGGTATTTTCTTAATATTACAAGAAATACTTATGTCATTGTTATGCAAGATTGCTAACATCTTATTGTATTGAAAACTTAAAAATAACATAATTTTGCATGCTGAACATTTTTTCTTCGGCCAAGTATCTTTTTAAAAGACACTTCTTGTTTATATTTAGATGCAACCTCGTGTGAAAGCAGTCCATGTAAGAATGGGGCTACTTGTGAGAATTTGTTAGGTGACTATTGTTGTGTATGTATGTCCGGGTGGACAGGGAAAAATTGCGAAGTTGGTAAGAATTGTACCTTTAAACATTTACAATAAAAGATAAAGTAGGCAACAGCTATATATGGCTATATATATGGCTAGTTATAATTGTGAATATGACGCACGACGCGAGAAAACCGGTCTTAATGACACTACAATAAATGTGCACTACAGCGATTTAAATGACGTCACTCTTATTGCGTATACACATGTAAACACGGAAATGCTTTTTATCGTGTGTTATTGTTTTTAAGTGTATTATCGTTAGGATTCACAGAAAAGTTTATATGATGGAGGACGAGTCAGAAGTAAGTGTCTATAATGTATAATTTATGAAAAACAGCAACAAAAACATATCATGTTTATTAATCAGAGCATCGAATTGATAAATATTTACTGTTGGTAATTTAACACTGACGTTTGTAGTTCTGTACTCACTACTGTGTCTACTGTACTGTATATCTACAGTACACCAAGACTAGTATGCTTTGAAATACACAATAATAAATTAATCGGCAACGTACATCGGTGCCTTTATATAGAATATATTTACGTTGTTTTGATCTTAATTAGATCTAAGTCTACTGTATTGTAGGGGTTTACCAATTGCTTTCATATTTTATAGGCTAATCTAAATTTAGGTTGCTAATCAGCTGCAAGTTACATTAATAGTTTAATACTCTTTTTTCATAATTCATTTAGAATATGTTTCTATAATTCATTTATAATATGCAAGCCAGGGGCGTAGCCAGCTTTTTTCAACTTGTAGGCACATAAAAGGGGGTCTGGGGGCTTAGCCCCCAGAAGCCAAACACAAGTTCAGATTAAAAAGAGCAAATTGCGCGTTCAAAAGTATGTTCAAGGAAAATTATCAAAACAATGATTTTAAACTATGAATTTGATAACATGCAAGCTTTACTGAGGATGGGAAATCATGCACACACACTTCGACTATATAGCTTGAATCCACTACCAAACCCACCCTCGCCTGTTTTTATTGTATTTTTGGAACTTTTGAAAATGTCAATTTCTTGACTAACTTGTAGGCCCGTGCCTACATGGCCTAATAGTAGCTACGCCACTGCAAGCAATAAAATAATATATGTCCATCATCATGGAATGAAAAAAAAGTTTTTTTAGATTTAATATTGTGTTTTATTGATTAATTAGTATGCTTAAGAATTGTTGAGAGAATAGCTCAGTGGATAATGCTGTGGCCTCACATTCAAACAAATCGAGTTCGTATCCTCGCTGTTGCCAAATTTTTATAACCGTTTTTTATTCATTATTTTTTTGTCATTCATAAGATCTGAAATCCCTCTACTCGGATTATTTTGGGAGAACACCTATCAACTCAAAAAACAGATTTTTCGAGAGATACTGACATTGATTATTCAGACGTGGAAAAATGTGACACAAGTGCAACGACAGCACTGTGGGACCACGTTCTTCTCGCACAAAAAGGTAATAATAGGAAAAATTGTAATTATAGGAAAAGAACAATAATGTAGCAATACACTTATAAATAATTTAAACAAATATCTGCCATGCTTGAATTTTTTCCAAGCGTATTTTTTTTATAAGATTCAATACACTAAAGAATTTAAAAGAATGCATGTGATTTTTATTCGGACGTTATCATGATTCCTATGACCGTGATTACAAAAATCGTGGTTTTAAAAACTTTCAAATTTATGTTTTACTTAGGATATTCTTTTTGCAATTTTATTGGAACGTGATCTATATAATGAGTGCATAAGGCGTAGTGTTGCCACACGTGACTCAGAGGAAAAGTTTGTCCATCTTACGTTTATCCTGATATTTTTGTTATTTTGTAGGAAAATATTTACAATGATATAACTGACAAGATGTTTAATATATACTCTAAACTACCATCTTATACAATCAGATATATATCAGTACTAGGGATATACTACTAAAATACTACAACCACTACTTGTCAACTCATATAGTATCAGTACAAATACCAGTACTGCTGCACCAGTATATTTAGTTTGAAAGCAAATGAATACCAGTGCTTTAACATTTTAGGGATTTTACTATCATTTTACCAAGTCTGTACACAGTTAAAATATCAGTCTTTTAACTTGGTCCTACTATTTTCTCTAAAGTTAAAAAACTTAATTTGTGTATAGATTGTGTAATTAATTACTTATTGGACTATATTTTAACAAGCATTCGTTATATTTTAGGGCTGGTTGCGTTGGTTAAGACAAAATACAAAATATATGTATCATGAACACTGGTAGTATTGTTAAAAAGCACTTCAAAACGCAGCAGGTAATTAAGGCTTTTCAATATTACAAAAAAAAAAAAAAAAATTTCTTTTAAGGACATGCGCGGTGTTTAGTTGATACGGGGTTCGCACATCTAAAGATTAAATTCCGGTGGCATGATTTAGAAACACTTCAACAGCTGGCCCATGTTAAAGAGATGTCATCTACAACCAACAGCCTGTATGTTACCCCAAGTTGTCATGGCGACAATGGAAACCCGTTCTAGAGGGATTTTTCAAACCAATTATTGGTTTAAGGTAACATATGCATGTTTATCTTATTTAAATGCAAATGTTGAAACTCAGAACTCCAGACTCAGAAAATATCTTAAACATGAAACATTAAGGGTTAATTGTTTCTTTAATTGTTTACAAGAAGCTTTATTTTCTTCTTCGATTTAGTTTAACTTTATATTATGAAGACAATGTATAGATACTGTTTTATATCCTTAAAGAGTAATAAGCTCTATCTGTTAAAATACTTAATAAAATTAAACGTCCGTGGCCGAGTGGTTAAGGACGTTGACTTCAAACCACTTGCCCCTCACCGCTGTGGGTTCGAATCCCAACAGGGACTTTGGATTCTTTCATGTGAGGAAGCTATCCTGCTAGCTTCCGGAACGTCGGTGGTTCTACTCAGGTGCCCATTCGTGCCTGAAATAATGCACGGAAGGGCACCTGAGGTCTTCCTCCACCAGTAAAGCTGGAACGTCGCGATATAACTTAAACTGTGTCGATGTGACGTAAAACCCAAACAAACAAATAATAAAATTAAAAAAAAAAAACAACAGAAAAAAACATAAGGAAATGGTTCTGTAATCACATATTAATAGAAATTGTTGTTACATAGACTGTCTCCACATGTATATTTTTCGTGATCAGCATAAAATGTTTCGGAGCAAAATATTATGCAGAGGGAATTCGCAACATATATCCAGCTAATACACTTAAATGTGAAATTCTGTAACATTTTTTTTTTCTGGTTTAATTAGATTTAAATGTACGGATAGTCTTATTTTACAAAAAAATAAATATTTTACACACATTTACAGTTGATGAAAGTCAGTCATGTGACCAAGTTTACTGTCATGCTCTCAAAACTGTCCAAGCTCTTCCGTTCTTTTAACTTACCGAGTTGTGAATGCGCTCCGAATAATGTTGTTTTTTTATTTATTAAATCATATAAGGAAATAAGTTTGCGTTATTTTTCATTACGGATATTGATATTTATCATTTTTCTATTGATAGAAAATTTCCGGTTCCAGTCGAACACACCGGGTGTGGTTATGGGCAAACTAACACCTGAAGGCTAGGAATATTTGATTCAACTCTTGAAAGAACACGGATTCCGGTTCAGTTCATGTGTCCGTCCAAGCGTTATTACGCATAGGGAATGCCAGCAGTGTCGCGAAGTGTGCGTGTGTTCGTCTGTCAAGACAGTTAATCATATTATCAGTGATTAAGGTGCACGGTTATAACAGCTAAGTGCAGATTTAAATATCCAGAACTGTTGTTGTTTGTTGTTAAAATATACGGCCATTGTTTGTGTTATAAATAAACTGTTATAAAGAATAAGAGCACTTTCTTATTTAACTATGTTTTTTTTCATAAGTATTAAACGTTAAACGTTGACTTATATACTTTTGTTGATTTATTTCTTTTGGTATTTACCTAAAAATTTGTCTCATTTCAATCTATGTGACCCGGGCATACTAAAACCCACCAACACACCTGTACCTTCCCGTTCAATATATATTTGTTTTTCAAGCAGTATATAGTATGAAAAATTCCCGTAAAGATGATGAATATTTTTGTCCACATTAAAGGTATATAGTGTTGTAATGGTTGAAAAAACAATTATTTGCGCCATGTATGACTCGCTTATGGGCGTTGTTATATAACGTTGCTAAGCAACGCTAAAATCGAAATAAGTGGGAAGTCTATAGTTTAAATAACTTAATTATTAACTTCTTTACAGCTTAAACATACTGATGCAGTGAACTTAAGATTTAAATATTATTGCCGTTTTAATTTTCCAATTAACAACGTTAAACGTCAAAATTTAATTTTTCGACGTCATTTGCTAACAAAGTGATCAAATATATAACGTTCGTTAAATTGGTATATCTAAATAACTAACCCTTTGATTTGAAAACGGTTTTCACCGTCATATTCAGAAAGAAATTCTCTACAATAATATGTGAAAAACCAAATTTCGAAAAAAATGTCATTAAGACCGGTTTTCTCGCGTCGTGCCTCATATTTATTTTTTGACATCCCAGGAAGAAAGATCAATTCCGCTTCTTTTTGTTAAAAGATATGTTATTTGATAAAGTGTAATACTTTGTACTGTCATTTCACAGGAGTGTTTCTAAAGGAAAACTATATTTTTTTTTCAGGGCGTGATGTTTCTGCCCTACGCATATTTCGCATGCGTGACAAAACACTTCTCTCGGTCAGTTGCATAGCAACGGACCGTGTCGTTAAAAGTCCATGCATGAATTGTTAAAAAAAGTTATGAAAAAAATGAAATCAGAGCATCAAACTTTGATTATGCCTTACAATTTTTGTTACCTTTTAAACTAATTTAGACAAGCTAAATGTCTTACCTAAATGATAATTAATGTTATTTCCTCTTAAAGATGTGCAACCGCCTATTGTCCAAGGATGTCCAGCAGACCGGAATATTGTTACATCAGACCTGACAAGTCGTCAAAACTGGTCTGAACCAAATATCACCGATCCCCACGGTACACAAGTTGTCATAACAAAGAATTACGAAAAAAGTGAATTTGTATTTCCATGGGGAGAGTTTACTATACAATATAGTGCTGTCAAACCTTCCAACGGACTACGAGCTGAGTGCAAGTTTAACATATCAATTAAGCGTAAGTACATAGATTGCCTGAATTTCATGTTTGTTCTGCATATATAAAGCGTTTTTTTTTTCAAGAAATATGAAATTTTAGGTCAATTACATTAATCATAATATATAGACATTGAGTATATTGTTCTTGTTAAAACGCTTACTTTTTAAATGAATCCTTTCATTTGATGTGAAGAAACGAGACCAACCTTTTTTTATCATAAACCTCAATAATTAATGTAAAATGAAGGTAAATTAACATTGCTTATTATTTTTAATTTCCATTCATTAAAGCATTTTCATGTAAGAAGATGGACGCACCAACAAATGGAATGATCCTCTGTAACGGCTGGAGACAAGATTATTCTCAGGTCTGCGTATTTGCATGCAAGACGAACTATACTTTACCACCCGGATATGAAGCAGACGACATCTATGTGTGTGGTGCCACGGGTAACTGGCTTCCGGCGAATCCTGTTCCGCACTGTGTGTCCAAAAGTAAGATTCATGATTTATAAATCATTGAAATGTCAATTTACAAATATCTTACGAAATGTTTATCATTGTATCTCATATGATCTATTTACTGTATAGCCTTATATGATTTCAAAGAACTATGAATAATACTTATTGCTGTAGAAAACTAAAGTAACCAATCAGTTAGCCAGCAAACATTTAACGGACCGAAGCCGAAACTTTAGGTCCATTCAATGTTTGGGGTTGACTATAGAAGGTCACCATAATGCTATGAGGTCTATTATATATTATATTGTATTATATCGCATTTTACTAGAACACAATGGTGAAAATTCAACAAGGAAGGAAATAATATATTTTCAAATCAATGAATATCTAGTTTTTTAAGTATTGAAGTATGAAAATAGTTGGTATTGCTGAGACGGTCACAATAGTCTATTTTTTTGTTGAACCGCTGACTTAATCGTAAATATTATTTTTGAAAGGTCTGTTGACACAGAAAAAGAAGGTATTTTATTGTCACATGGTAACATAACTTTTCTGTCCGATATAATTTCCAGATGGTCCTCAACGCCTAACGGGAAGCGGGTTTTAGTTGCTTAGTCTCTCAATGGGGCTTATAAAAATTGCTCAGTACAACAACATA
The DNA here is from genome assembly GCF_026571515.1 of Ruditapes philippinarum. Lineage (NCBI taxonomy): Eukaryota > Metazoa > Mollusca > Bivalvia > Venerida > Veneridae > Ruditapes > Ruditapes philippinarum. The sequence continues at coordinate 210,945 of NW_026864838.1, read as the reverse complement.
AGTATCATGTCCCACGGAGAGTGATAGAATGCAATGCCCTTTGGCTAACCTCAGAGAGATATGATGTCTTAATATCATACTGAGATCATTAAAGTACTATTTCAATACCAGGTCTTATAATTGTCCTTTTCATGATGGTATAAAAATGAAGCTAAAATCAATTCCTTTAAATGCTTGTGGGAATGTTTTAGTGTTTCGCGTTCATTAGTCTTGTTTTATATTTTTAAATGTTTCATTTGTGTTTCAAATAGATTTTCCTCTTTTTTTCAGGTCTATTCCCAGAAAAGCATGTTAAAAAGTTTTCTACGTGTACTGAACTAGATGATCAGAAACTGATGTCTGAATTTTATATAGAGTTTCTCAAGAAATCTGCAATGAACGCGCTCTGTGAACAACACGCAGACGACTGTACATCCGATAACATAGACATCGGATGTTAAAAAAGAGACAAGGCACCTAAAAACTATTATCAATTATTCATACAAACATTAACAATATAACTATAATTGTTTCACAAACATATAAATTTAGGCTCTAGTAATATTTTACCTATTAAGTCTTTTCCTGTTATATAATAAAAATGCTCAAAACAATGGACTATGTACATATTTGGGATTCAATGAACTGTATGGAATAATAAATCATAATAGGTTTACGTTATATGTCATATTTTTATTCCAACTTTTATCTATTGTTTAATAGCAAAAACTACCTTCAGCATAAATGACTAGAAATTCCTGGAAATTCAGGGTAATCAGTCAACAAAAGTTTCTATAGCAAAGAATTATGCAAACATAATTTGGTGATTTGCAAAGAAGAGAACCATTCAAAAAATGTTTGTAAACCCTCTTTATTAAAATGACAATCGAGACACTGATATGATTAAAATGTCTATAAGTAATCTAGGCAAACCACTTAGAAATTCGTCTATAAATATAGTCTGTAAGATTATGTAAGGGATATGCCGGCCAGTTAATTCCTTCAATACCTTACGGTAGGTCCAACAATGTCCTCTTGATACCGCAAAACAGTATGAAACACAGAAATATGTCCGTTGTCGTAAGTATTTATAACTGAGCCACACATTTTATTATGAAACCAACCGCGCATCGTTCTTTTGGCCGTATCTACAATCGAATACGCCTTATTGATAATTTGTATCAACTTTACTTAATAAACATCACAGATTTCCAAATTCGAAATCCTCCAGTTAAGGAGATACTTTGAACATTTCGCAGGTTGGTGCAAAGTGTACATGTGAAAGCAATATCGATTGTTGCAAGTCACACTCAGTGATTTAGCCATAACACGTCACAAGTGTCTATTTTGCATCTTTTGCAAAGCCAGATTTAACCTGTCTGTAAGATTTAAATGTCACCAAATATCCTTGCAAGTAAAGCCTCCTTAAAATGGAAAGATTTCATTAAATTAAAAATGGTAATCGATTCATATACAAAAATAAGGCCATTTAGAGGCGCTTTATTTCGCTGACAATGTGCCTAATCTACTTGACCACCATCCAGTTTATTTGCACGTGCTTTTTCAATAATAATTGTAAAACACACACGTTTGCACAACATAAAAGTGATTTCTTGTTTTAGGCAGTGTATCCGAGATGAGGTTATATAGTCTTTCAAAATATATGTACCGTTCGAGGATCTTATATACATATCTAGACTTATATACACATGTTCTCTTTAGCAATTTATTTTAAGGAAATTCGTTATTTTCAACAGAGTTTTATGCACGTCTATTAACTTGTACGGTATATGATATTATACTTTTAATTATTGGAAATCGTATTGTTCTTGTGTTTTGGAGTTTTGCTTTTGTAATCGAGAGTTGCTTCGCTGGCTATAAATAGTAAAGTGATATGAGTATGAGGTTATTGCAAACTACGTCTAACGTTTGTTTAGACATTTTACACCAGTATAATGCTAAACCGTCATCAATTTTAATTTTTTTCACTTATCCAAAAAAAAGAAAGAAAGACATCTCACTCACTGTAACATAAAACATGCTTGAAAGTCGTATATTATATATATTGAGTGAAAACGGACATTAATTTTATCTGTGCAGTTTTGTGTGGAGGACTTACTTATTTTAACAAAAGAACGAATCATTTCTAACTTCTACAAAACTTGATAATATTTGGCACTGCCCGTATACAGGAGGACATAATATTTAGACATAGTTTAATTTGTTACTATGTATAGACTAAGAAAGTTACTTCGGTTTAACCAAAGTTACTTGTATAAAAGCAGCTTTCTCGGGACCATACGCCGCTTTTCATGGAGTGGCACTACTGTGTCACATTGAAGGTTCCATGATAACCGCCGTATGAACGCATCTGCAGATGTTTCTAGATTCAAAATTTCACCATTTTTCGTGTAAAATGTTAGAATTCTGCTTAAGCCGGTGCTAGGGGGCGTAGACGGTAACTTGCACTTTCCAGTACCGTCCATGAACAGGCTCAATCAAACCGAGCCTGCAACATTTTCAATTTTGCTGTGTTGGACTTTCTTTAGGGATTCTGTTTTTCTCAATATTATTGTCACATCCGTGTAATTTATGCCGTGTGGCGGCTGTAAAATGTCTCCACGTACATTTAATCAATGATGTTATATTTTCGATCCTTGAAGATCGTTCAGCACGACATTATTGTTGTGTATACATGTTATGTGGTACTTTTAGTTTCTTCAATTTGGTCATTTTCAACCTGGATGGTTCCAGTATTCCTACTTGAATACTGCATAATTACCCTTAGGATATGTTGCCTGCTTTTTAAATTTGTCTTTTGACGTCTTATCTGTGATATGCAGGCTTCATAACCTCAGATCCCCTTTCAAAATTCCATTTTATTTAGTTCCGCCCATTGTTTTCTCGTTTAGGACAAAAGCATTCGTTTACTTGGGGACCATACGCCGCTTTTCATGGAATGGCACTTCTGTGTCACATTGAAGGTTCCATGATAACCGCCTTATGAACGCATCTGCAGATGTTTCTAAATTCAAAATTTCACCATTTTTCGTGTAAAATGTGGGAATTCTGCTTAAGCCGGTGCTAGGGGACGCAGACAGTATCTTGCACTTTCCAGTACCGTCCATGAACAGGCTCAATCAAACCCAGCCTACAACATTTTTAATTTTGTTGTGTTGGACTTTCTTTAGGGATTCTGTTTTTATCTATTTTATTGTCACATCCGTGTAATTTGTGCCGTGTGGCGGGTTTAAAAAGTCTCCACGTACATTTAATCAATGATGTTATATTTTCGATCCTTGAAGATCGTTCAGCACGACATTATTGTTGTGTATACATGTTATGTGGTACTTTTAGTTTCTTCAATTTGGTCATTTTCAACCTGGATGGTTCCAGTATTCTTACTTGAATACTGCATAATCACCCTTAGGATATGTTGCCTGCTTTTTAAATTTGTCTTTTGACGTCTTATCTGTGATATGCAGGCTTCATAACCTCAGACCCCCTTTCAAAATTCCATTTTATTTAGTTCCGCCCATTGTTTTCTCGTTTAGGGCAAAAGCATTCGTTTACTTGGGGACCATACGCCGCTTTTCATGGAATGGCACTACTGTGTCACATTGAAGGTTCCATGATAACCGCCGTATGAACACATCTGCGAATGTTTCTAAATTCAAAATTTCACCATTTTTCGTGTTAAATGTTGGAATTCTGCTTAAGCCGGTGCTAGGGGCGTGGACGGTAACTTGCACTTTCTAGTACCGTCCATGAACAGGCTCAATCAAACCGAGCCTGCAACATTTTTAATTTTGTTTATTGGACTTTCTTTACTGGTCGGAGACCATCAACCGGACACTTTTGGAACATTTTTCCGTACATATTTCATCATTTTCAACCTAGAGACCAAAACAATTGACACAGTTCAGCTAGGTTCTTCTCCTAACTAACAAACTAATTTGTTTATTTCTGATTGTATTGACATTTATATCTGAGGCTTGACAAGGAGGGTATCAAAATTACCTAAATTGTCTACACTACAGTACCATGTGTCCGGACAGATATGTACATGATGTGATTTAATTCAGATAAAAGCTTGGGTGTTTTGATTTTTGATTTGTAACATGATATACAATATGTCAGCAACAAATGCTGAAGTTTTGGATATTCTATTATTCACTCTGCAAATGATTATAGCTGGTATATGAGGCCAGGCATTGCTTTCTTGACCCCCGAATTTCAACATCGACATCTTGAAATAGACATTAAAATATTACCATTTACGTAGGTTGAAATAAATTTATTTACATAATTTTAAAAGAAACATGAACTTATTGTTGATAAAATAGTGACTGACAAGCACTGAACAAAGAAAATATTAATTTAAGCATTTTCAGGGCCGTCCGGGTTTGGTGGTTGTCCGGTTTTGGTGGTCCCCAACCAGTAGGGATCCTGTTTTTCTCTATTTACTAGATGGAAACTTTTCAATTCTTTATATATCTGGTAAATGTCATTTAAATACGACGATCCATGGTAGGTCTTATGTCGTACCGCGTGCCATTGAAATTCCATGCGTCGACATAAAAGAGCGAGGTTATAATAGTGATGATGATAATAATGATAGTTGTTATTATTAAAAACAACTATTTTTATTAGAATTATCATTATCATCATAAAAACAATGATAATCCGGTAAGTATCACACGGATTCTCAGTACGTAAAACTATCGAATACGACCAACTGTCAACCTCGACAAACGTTCTTAACCCCTCTTTATATATGTAGACTGCATGTAGCTAGATACTGCAAGATAGTTTGCAAAGTTTATGGAACAGCATAATATTGTTGATAGCACTATATAGAGATGACAATGAAAATAAATAAAATAGATTGTCTCCCGCTTAAATGTATACCTTCTCCTTTGGTTTTCTTTGGGTCAAAATAGGGGATCTTAAATAATCTCGGATTACGGTCCGTTGAATTATTTCATATTCCAATGATAGTCGTGATTCTACCGGGGTCAGTGTCGTGTTTCCTGAATTGTGCACGTTCAGTTGCGTCAGACATGCGTGTCACATTGTATGAATGACGTCGGTTATATGGCGAGATTGAAAATTGTTTAGACATGACAAGTTATTATTTTAAATTTAATAATATGACACGATAAAAAGTTCTACATTACAGAGGAGCATGTTCAGATATTTCCTGATTAAGCTGTATGAGGTTGTTATATTAAATGAATGTAAAGGTTATTTTGTAGTTGTGTTTCTTTATCTAAGAGGTTGACATTGTTAATGTTTAGATTCGACAAATATCAAACGGAAACAAGCTCCAAATTTTAGATTTCTTCATATCAGATGTCTTAAGAGTCACCACTTACATGACATACAGAATCCTCCAGATTATTCCAAACCCATCCAAACAAACACTCGATGTCCATATTTCGGTCCTCTATGTGGACATGATAGTGTCAAGTGTTTGAATTAAGATTAAAAACAAGATTATTCTAAAGTTATCTTATATATTGATTATTTTTTAAAACAATTGTTCTATATATCTTGCCAATTTTAAACCTAAATACATATTTTATATAAAGCTTACTTTTTGGAGGCAAGTACGAGTTCAATCAAACTGCAGTTAATATTTTACATAGCTTTTACAATTTTACAAACTTTTCAGACTTGCTTTACTTTTCTTCTTTTTTTTCGGGGTAAAAAATATGGTATGGTGAGGCTGCACAGGCGTGCAGGTTGGCCTAGATCTACATGTATATTCGTGATAAAGGTTGATCAATTTTGGTTTAAAAATTAACAGGGTATGGGTTGAATTTGATCATTTTAACCGCTAAATGTTTGTCATATGTATATTGTCAATACACCCGTTAACAATTTATTGTATGCAAATGTATAATAGTTCATATACTGTATATATATAATGTTAAATTCTTTTTAATTTATAGCAAGTTGTGATAGTTTCATCTTAATTCACTTGGTGTTCTTTCTGCAATATAAATACGGAATGAAAGAAAAAAATATTTCATTAGACTATCATTATGTCAAACATTCGTTTTGATGAAGAATCTATTTTGTTCCTATCCATGTCATTGAACTTGAATAATCAGTAACTCCTTTAACAGTGGGCGTTACTATTGTTGTAACTTACTGTACTTCGGATTAAAACAATGAGCCAATTGCTTGCAGTGTTACAAAACTACAATCCAGATCATATCCGCCCCTTCTTAATCATTAAATGAGAACACAGACAACTGCTAGTTTAACAATTCACATACCATTTAAAATGGATTCAGTTTTTATATAGCTCTACGACTTTGTCAGAATAAATTGAAAATGGTGAGTTACATCATCATTTATGTATATAAAAACTGTTGCTTAATTATAAATACGATAAGTGTTCGATGTTGTAGTTTTTATTATTTTGAAACGAATATAAAATTGTCGGTAAATTATATTCCATTGTCTTTAGGAAAATACAATATTTTACTAGATACATTTTTCTATACTACTTTTGTTTTTATTTGTTACAGCTTCCTTTCACTGCGGACATGATCCTCTCCAAATTCTTTGTTTGCTTATTGATAATAAGTGTCTCCGTAAGCGAAAACAGCATAAACAAGGTAAGAATAATATAAATTGTTTCTTTCCTTTTTTTCTTTCCGCTATCAAATCATTTTTTTATGTCACAGAATTAAGTTGATAAAATTGACGAAATAAATTATTTATGTTCTGTGTTATATAAAAAAATGTAATAAAACCCTAAAAAGGCTTTATTGGTGTGAACTAAGTAAAACGTACAGGGATATTGTACAGTCAGTAAAAAATTGTCTCGTGCTATTTGGGCATACTTATTTTGAAAATGATTAGTTTTTAAATAGATAAAGAAGAGTGCAACATCAAATTTAAAGTTTAATACTCTTTATCATGCTATTCTGTCATTGCAAAGACACACACACGTACGCACGCATCGCACCGCATACACATAAAATGAGAGAAATAAACGAATTGAATAAGTTAATAAATTATAGCTTTACGAGTGCAGATGGGTTATGGTCTTGTCATTGCTAACGTTCGAAAAGAAAAATCTAAAACTCAAGAGTGGTTAATTGTATTTATTACCTATACTGTTGGGTACATATCATGTTTAAGTATTATGAAATAAATCCGGAACAGTAATACATTCTTCATGTTTAAATGAATACATATACATGTATATTCCAAAACAAGGTCATCATTTTCATTAAATGCAATCTTAAAAGTCTGTAACATAACGATTGATTAGAAATTTATAACGAAATTAATAAAACTAAATTTAAATTTTAAATCTAAGTTAAGCGAGGTGCAATAAAAAAAAGCCTGTAAATGGTATGCTATCAGTTGTTGTTCGCTTTAAGACCTACCTGTGTCAATACAATGTTCAAACCTTTCCCCATTTCAGAGATTGTTCCATGTATTACAATAAATTACAATACTTTATCACATAGGATACAATAGAGGGTATATCCGCCGATGGTTGCTATCTCGATCCGTTAATGAAACCGGCAGACTGCAAAGACCATACTGATAAAACAATTAAAGTTGAGTCAGCGTTTGAGGTACTTCATAATACAACATGTACCCTGGACCATGGAAACGACAATATGATCAATGTAGTTTGTCTGGACGGAGTTCTGATTATTTCATCAGATAAGGGTATTGTGATATTTGATACTTTCAGTAAATTGGTTTCATAGTTTGGAGACATTTCTATCGAAAATGTGTCTAAGTTAAGTAAGACAAATACACATTGGGTAAAATTTGTAGCCTGCATTCCAGTTACCACACTGTCGGGAATAAGAATAGAGCATGCTCGCTGATTGGCTACATTTGTCTTGGGTTTACTCATTATAACGACAGAGATAGGGATAATGATAGAAAAATCATATTAAGATGCTCGTACATTGGTTCAGAGAAAGTGTTTTCATTTTTGCCTATGATACAAAAGAGAAAGAACATCAAATCACTTTGCAATCTGATTTATACTCGAGGGCTACGCACTCTTGTACAGATCAGATAGCCTCGTTTTTCGATGCTTTTTCTATTACATACAAGATGTATAAGAACTATAAATGTAGTAAACAATATGTTAAGAATAATAAAAAAAATCAACAAACATAACCTTTCAGTAAGTATCTGTTAGGTATATCTTATGAAAAAATAACTGATGTGTATCCTGATATACGTTTCCAAGAAAACTGCACAAATATAATGAGCTTACACACTTTGATGAGGTATGTCATAAAGTTTACAAATATTGTATTTCATTTCAGGAAAAGATTTGATGAGAATAAAGCGCGACGTTTCTACAAAATCGCCTTTACCTACCCATTCGCTTTTTGATATAGCAAATTCACAGGCGGTCAGCGGTATGGGAGGTTTTACAGCAACTGGAGCCATGATTGGCTCAGCATTCGGACCTATAGGTTTAGCTGTTGGCGCTGGTATAGGTGTAGTTTCAGATATCGTTTGTTCTATTTTCTGTCGTAAGTATTAAATAACGTAAAGATCATTGCATTTGTTGATCTGATAGTAGTGCATGATCCGATTATCACATGCACTTGAAAAAATAAGCGTTTTACCAACGTCTATAATACTTAATTTATTTAATTTGATGTACTTTGTGTTAATCCCATGATAATATGAATTGCTCTTCAAAGCTGTTAAGATTTTATATTTTAATTCATAAACCGTGATGACTGGATTAGTCATACTCCGGAAATTATTGATTGTACGTAATGTACATGTTAAAGCGCGTGTCGATAAAAAATATATGCTTTATGTTAGGGTAAGCAATACTTAATATTATATAAATAAGTCAGAGAATAAGTTCATTTTTAATATTTTCTGTCATTTGTATGAAACAATGTCATTAGACTTTTAATCTGATAAGAGTATGCCCGAAAAAAGAATTAGTCTATATTGGAAGGTCTGCAATACCATTAATAATAATGTTGATAGTATTTAGTATCAGACATAACAACAAACAACGAAATAATTATTGGCAAGTGTGACATACATGATCCGGTATTAAATTCATAATTAATCACTAATCTAACTTTATCAACATTTTTGTAATGAAATATTTCGTAAAAAAGTCATCAAAGTGATACATTTACATAGTTTTTATCAATATTTGAAATTCTTATGGAATATGTTGTTACGAGCCAGGCGTAACGAGAAAGAAAAGCCAGCAACAAACTTGTAACAATAACAAGTTTATTACAGAAAAATATTAAAGAAAAATTGAAAAACAATTTATGCTTACAAATACCTGAAGTCCAAATAAAAATGTAAATCTCAAATGTCTAGTCTGATCCTGGAATGATCCCTTAAAGTTTATGATCAGCACAGTTAAATCCAAGTTAAATTCAAGAACACTTTAGAATTATAAATTCCCACAATAAAATCCACAAGAATAATTAAATTTATTCCAATAAATTACTTAATATCCAAGTTGAATAATACTCCAAGTGTATTGATGACTTAAAAGGTCAAAGAAAATGAAAAATGTCCCCTTATATATATTAGCTAAGATCATTCTAGATCAGTCTTTTATGTTCTTCAGTAATCATAATCTAGTACCTTCAACAATAAAGAATAATCTGGAAATTTCTATCTAAATATAATGCACGAATCATAATCTAGAATTTTCTACAACAGTTAAGAAACTTCTTGTTAAATCTTTTGTTGACATTCATACATGTAGTTTATGTTCTAAAAATAGAACAATGATAATATTGGAAATACCAACTTGTCAGAGATAAACTATATACATGTAATATGTTGCATACATAACAATGTGCTGATTGTAGACCATACCATTTTAAATAATACATAAATGCACTTCGGATATATTTTATTGAATTTCGTGGGAGCAGCTATACATGCTATAGGATACAGTAAACTTTGCTGAAGTGGTCACTACAAAAATTATGTGTATACCTCATTTGAAGTTAATTACAGAACAGAAGAACAAAATTGAACAACACTATTAACACTAGTAACATGTAACTAACACAGGAGTTTACAATGCAAAAAATTAACATACATTTCGTGTCATGGCAACTGAACAAGAACTGTCGCAACATATATCTGGTATTGTTCAAACAACATTTATAGACATAGAAGACAAATATTTAGTGATACTGTATGGCTTTTGTCTATCCCATTTAATATGTTTTATCTTTTTTGCTAAAGTAATATGTTATACAATTTTCACTGTCTTTTTTATCAAAAATAAAGATCACGACGACCCACCTCCACCTAACAAGCCGCCTACAATAAACAAACCAGCTGCATTGACGGTGACTTCTCCTATACTAGCAGAAGAAGGGAAAACAACAGCGAAAGTCACATGGGATCCACCATCGATGACGGACCCGGAAGATGGTGTTATCAAGTAAATTTTTCAAAGGACTTCCGCAAAAACGATTCAAAGTATTTTCGTAAATTAGGACAAAAAGTCAAAATTATTCAAACCAGACAGTAACTTAAGTCATAGCAGTAATTCATTAAATTAAGCAATTTGTTCTTCTGTGACAGAATGGCAATTTAAGTTCAATTATTGTTCTTTTTTCGTAACACAAGCATGAATTGCTCATCCGTGAATTACTGTCTTAATTTCAACTGTGGAATGTCCGTTTAGCCTATCAAAATTTGGCACTGCTTGATAAATGTAAGAAACTTAACAAAATAATTCATGAAGCACAAATCGAAAGTAGATAAAACCGCCCCTATCATTAAAATCTAGATAGTCGCAATATGACGTTAACAGTGTTGGTGCGACACAACACAAAAAGAAAAATAATAGATAAGTGAAACATAAACATATTGTCAAACTTTGTTGATCTGTCCATTGTGTATACATAAAGGCGCGCATTTAAAAATATGATGAAACACATACCTGTCTACTCTTCTGGAATGATTTTATAAAAGTTCAGTCAATTTAAGCGTAAACTAACAATTGTTCATTTTTGCAATGGTAGCAAAATGGTATTGTATTGGCACTGTATTACAGAGGTTGCAGGATAGAGTCTACCAGCCGATACAGTTTTTCTGCTGTACTTATTTTCTCTTTTCCCGTTTCCATATTGATTTTAAATACAAAGACAATTTGGTTATTTGAAATTCAATGTGTACACATCAAACATAGTTTAAATCAATATATATCTAGCTAACCTATCATTGCAACTCTTTATGGCATGCTGTACGCAACTCTTTATGGCATGCTGTACAATCTATTGTAAAGAATTTATTTTGAAAAGGCAAATGCTTACAAAATAAAATCAAACAAAACAATAACTTAATTGATGATATGGTTGAATATTCGTCTGTGGATGATAAAAAATACATGTAAGGAAAACGATGTTGAACAAATTTAACATTTTCAATATTGCCGTTTTGGGCGCTCTTTAGGGATTCAGTTTTTTTCTCTGTTTTCTTTCATTGGACAAAAGACATTACACTCATTGTCCAGTATTGGTTGGTTCCAGTTAACAGATTTTATTATATTTCTTCAAGCTTAATACAATGAAACTGAAAATATTCAGTATAAGACAATGCTAGAGATATTTTTATCATCTGAACTGTGATGGACAATATCGAATACATATCGATTATTGATATACCGGTTTTATGTTCACTGTCTGAATTATCAATATGCAATAGACGTGTTAATAAAAATGAACATAACTCTACTTACAAGTGTTGCAAACATTTTTTCTTGGTTTAATTCGATTTCTTGTAGAAAATCGTAAATATCCAAGCATATTTTTTGAGCATTTGTCCAACGAGGCTAGCTCTATTTATCAAAAATTTTACACATACTTTAAACATAGTGGCAACTAAATGACAAAGATGTATCTTATCATTATTTTTCAGTGTTGTTGCGTCTCCATCAAACTTTCAAAACGGCGGAGACTATTCAGAAGGAACGTACGTTGTGTATTTTGTTGGAACTGATAGCGGTGGTCTTTCTGCAACTGCATATCTTTCTTTCCAAGTCAAATGTAAGATTCTTAACATGACATTAGTAAATTAGATAAAAATGTAAAGACGAACTGTTTAAATATCTGCACAATATAAGCAATTAATTTATAAATGATTTATTTATGTTTTTATAAAAGTTCTGAACAATTAAAATACAATTTACGGAATTCGCTGAATCGTGTTTAGATTGTAGTGTAGTGTTGAAGCATTAAAAAAACGCTTATAAATTGGTAGTCAGGTATGTTGCACTTTTCACTGTTCCCTAGAACAGACTCGTGTCTGAATTTTGTTTTCCTATTTTATCGTTCTCAAAAGATCTAGCACTCAATTAATTTGACTGCATTTGTTAGTGTGATGCAATAAAAATGCATCATATATGAGGGCTACAAACATACTCCTGGTCACGCTCCTTACAAAAGATACGATAACTACTACTTTTGGCGTAATTTAAAGTTTATCTGTAATAAATGTGTCTTCTTTGATAGTGGACAGGTGTGGATTCCCGAGATGGCCAGAAAATGGCTATATTGACTGTGATGGCAGTGATATAATCTATGGGACAAAATGTAAAATAAGATGTAAATCCGGCTATACCTTAGATGAAGGAGACAATCCTTCCCTTAAGTGTGTCAAAAACGGTGCATGGATGCCACCAAACTCCCCAAACTGCAAACGTAAGTAATTAAAAAGTTAAACCCATAATATAGAGGATATATGTTGTTTACAAGTGAGTAAGATGTGTGTATTTCATCGAGTGAGCCACGAGTGAGAATACGGTTTTTAAAGTTCACGAGATGAAATAGAATTACATCTTACACAACAAACAAACAAATTTTCTTTTTATTTTATGCTTAAAAACAAACAAGATTATATGAAATTTCCTTAATATTAACATTTATATTAAAATCTGTTTTTCCCACTGGTAGCCTCATTTAGTCGAATTTCTCGTAAAATACAAGAAGTCTTGGGCTGAAAATAAGTTCGCCAATCAACGTTAAATGATGATGATATTACTCATTTTATTCAAATAATATGAATGATCGCTTGTTTAAATAATAAAAAACAAACAATTCTAGTAGGAGAGAAAGTCAAACCATCCATAATTAATTCTGTAATTATGTTTGCTTCAGAGGTATATCATTTGCATTTGTTAGTCAAACATCTTTTTAGAAGAACGAAAACTTATTTGATGATTGTTATAGACAATAAACAAGTGTTGACAGATGTGTAAACATTCTAAAAGCGGCTAGGAAATTTGAAAATATGGAATTTTTGAAAGGCTGCCTTACGAACGCTGGGTTGTTTACTTATTCTTTGGGCTGATGGCTGTTATTGCTTTTCAAGTTATTAGGCAGTTATTGCGCGAAGGATACTTAAATATGCCCAAATGTCACCAAGAGCAGTTTTGCATGTGGAAGGAATTGTATTTTTCAGACTGTAAAAACGAAGCAAAAAATTTAGAGACGATATTTGGTGATTGGTAATATGAATGACTTGAAGTAAGTTTCCTTTTTATATGCCCGAAAGGGCATATTATGTTATACCCCCTGGCGTCCGTCTGTCTGTCTGTCTGTCCGTCAGTCCGTATGTACGTACGTCCGTCCGTCTGTCCGTTAGCAATTTGGTTTCCGGAGCATAACTTAAGTTCCATTTGGCCCACAATGTTCAAACTTCATATGATGATTGTCCATATTGGGTAGAAGACCCCTATTGATTTTGGGGTCAAAAGTCAAGGTCACTATTACCTTAAAACTGAAAACAGTGTCCGGAGCATAACTTAAGTTCCATTCGACCCACAATGTTCAAACTTCATAGGATGATTGTCCATATTGGGTAGAAGACCCCTATTGATTTTGGGGTCAAAAGGTCAAAGGTCAAGGTCACTATTACCTTGATACTGAAAACAGTTTCCGGAGCATAACTTAAGTTCCATTTGACCCACAATGTTCAAACTTCATAGGATGATTGTCCATATTGGGAAGAAGACCCCTATTGATCTTGGGGGCACAAGGTCAAAGGTCAAGGTCACTATTACCTTGATACTGAAAACAGTTTCAGGAGCATAATTTAAGTTCCAATTGGCCCACAATGTTCAAACTTCATAGGATGATTGTCCATATTTGGTAGAAGACCCTTTATTGATTTTGGGGTAAAAAGATCAAAGGTCAAGGTCACTATTACCTTTAAACTGAAAACAGTTTCCGGAGCATAACTTAAGTTCCATTCCACCCACAATGTTCAAACTTCATAGGATGATTGTCCATATTGGGTAGAAGACCCCTATTGATTTTGGGATCACAAGGTCAAAGGTCAAGGTCACTATATCCTTAAAACTGAAAACAGTTTCCGGAGCATAACTTAAGTTCTATTTGGCCCACAATATTCAAAATAATAGGATGATTGTTCATATTGGGCAAAAGACCCCTATTGATTTTGGGGTCACTAGAAGAAAGGTCAAGGTCACAATTACCTTAAAACCAAAAACAGTTTCCGGAGCATAACGTAAGTTCCATTTGACCCACTATATTCAAACTTCATAGGATGATTGTCCATATTGGGTAGAAGACCCCTATTGATTTTGGGGTCACAAGGTCAAAGGTCAAAGTCACTTTTACCTTAATACTGAAAACAGTTTCTAGAGCATAATTAAAGTTCCAATTGGCCCACAATATTCAAACTTCTTAGGATGATTGTCCATATAAGGTAGAAGACCCCTATTGATTTTGGGGTCACAAGGTCAGAGGTTAAGGTCATTATTAATAACTTAAGTATTAATCAACCTACAACTGTAAAATTTTATAGGATGAACAGCTAATTCCCATGTCTTACAAATGCTTCATCCTTACTAAAAAAAACACTTTCGGGCATATAATGCTCCGCCTAGCGGTGCTCTTGTTTTTTATTACTTATGAAATTTCAGATATTTATCAATTTCAGCTTTGCTTTTCTCTAAACAGCCCTGACAATGTCAGAATTGTCAACAATAATAACAATGAGGTTCCACATGGGGAAAATCTTAAAAAAGTAGTCTCATCATTGAAAAGTGTGAAATTATCAAACATAATTTTCGCAGATAAATCATTAATCCACTGAAAAGCATAAAACAAATTGTTCTAATATATGATTGAATTCTTTTAAGATATTAATTGGAATAAACAGTACTCAATGGTAAGAACATAATTAAAATAATTAAAATTTCTTAGAATTGACAATTTGTTAATGATCATATCAATTATAAAACTTTGCAGCAGGAGATGATGTTTGAGTAAAATAATTCCTTTTCCGTTTCTTTTCTTAAAAATTTTTGATAATTACTTTCTGTTGTTAATACGTCATTATTTTTTATGTATATATTTTATTTGTATTTTTGGTCGGATTTTTACTACTCAGTATAGGTCATTCGGCGACTTGGCAGCTAACAGGTGGAGGAAGACATCAGATGCCACTCCGTGCATTATTTCAGGTTCGCACGAACGGGCACATGAGTAGGACCAACGGCGTTCCGTAAAAGAGCTGGATATATTCTTCAAAACAAAAAATCCTTTTTGAGATTCGAACTCATAGCGGTTAGTGACAAAGTGATTAACGGTCAATGACCTTAACCATTGGCCACGGACGCCCCTTGTAGCAGTTTAGGATATAGCTTGTTTTGTTGTATTACGTTAATTATTCATTTACTATTTACAGCACGCTCGTGTGCCAAGGTGCCAACAATATTACACGGTGAGGTACAATGTCTAAACGGTGAATATGTGTATGGTAATTTATGTGAGATTGTGTGCGACGACGGTTACCAAGTGCATGGGATGCACATTGTAGGTTGTGACACAAATGGGACTTGGGGAACAATGCCAGTTTGTAAAGGTATTTTATGTATAACTATAGCGTAACACTTGCATTATTTTTGACAAGAACTGTAATGAAATCTGGCCATTTTCATTTTGAATAATTATTTTTATCCCCAGACATACGCTATTGATTCGCCTTGCCGTCTTCTGAACGAACAATTAACCTATTTTTGCAAGCGAATGTATTTTAAGTTCTACCTGTGATAATACAAATACCATAATCCTGGCATGTTTCTGAGCCGTCACATTCATATTTCGTCAGTTAAATCCTTTTTCAGCACTGTGAAACTATGCATGGTAAACTTATTCAAACTGGTTAAATATATCATACGTTAAATATGCTTCCCTGCTTCATTTATTCATTATAAACATTATGATGTAAGCAAATCACACAGCCGCAGAACCCTATCTCAAATAGTCTCCAAATGTACATATCTACATAAGGTTTACTATATTTTATGAATTGAACGTTGTTCAACTGCAAAAAATATATATTTATTTACACACTTTCTTATTAATACAAAAGGCATGATCTTGACCAGTGGCATCCTATTTTAGCTATCTCCCTTTATGCATTTTGAAAATGACCGAATGGTATAACACGTTATACTTGTTTTCGAGTTCAAACATCATTGATGGTTCCGTAACACTCAATGCTAAGTACACGTGTGTTCAAGGAACAATCATTCATAAAAAGCGTACGGGAATGGAATTGCTTAAAGAACGCGACATGTCTTTCACGGGTTGGTGGTGAAAGGTTTTTCTTGCACAGATATAAACAGTAGATAATCCTGTCTGATATGCAAGAGTGTAGCGTCCTACACAGTCAAACTAAAATAAAGTCTGTATAAGATAAAACTGGTATGTTTTACCGATTCATATATGTAATGTTATGTTATCAATCATGCAAATGCTTCTTACTGTACATATTTTTTTACAGATATAACCTTCGCATAACCTTTGCAAATAGCATAAGCAGGTGCCAAATTATCACAGTAATCCCTTTGGATACATCTATAGAACAGGCCTAATATACCCCAGAAATGCTGTTAATTTTATGAAACAAAAAGTTTTTTTTCATTTCTTGATGTCATATGAGAGTTTCCAAAAAGTGTTCATTGGTCAATTACCTATAACATTGCTTGCTTATGTTGCATTTTGGCAATTAGAACAGTTTATGTTTTTTTTATTATCTTTATTATTATTATTGAAGGGAAGTCAAAACACTACCGTCTTTACAAATTGTTACTTTAATGACATATATTTTCGCATTAAGCGCTACTTTTTTCAGGTGATAAGCATCTAATATGCTTTAAAAAAATTATTGTGACGTTATGAAACTCATTTTTGCACTTTCTAACGAATAATTTCAAATCGTTTTTGAGCCATAATGTTCTTTTAACTATGATCCATTTAAATTTGTATTTATAGGTGAATCTTTACTATACTTAACTACTCAGAAGAATCCCTGCAAAATACAGGACTTAGCATCCTTTCATATTGCTGTGTCATTAGTCCCGTTCATAGCTTGGCATGTTAACTGTATTTTATTTGGGTTTTGGAACGAATTATGTAGATATATTTCCTGCCATGATTTTATATCACGCGAGTCGTTAGATAAATATTTATATTTGACATTTAAAAAGTACTTACATATCTAAATTTACGCTGCGCAACATCGTCACAGCGCATCCTGTTGACAACATGGGGTACCCAATGTGGAAATTTAATGTGTATATTACCTGTCTGGATTGGTTACATCAATTTCTTTCGGCGGATCCGTATCCCATCAAAAAGGGAAAGGTAATAAAATTGTTCGTAATGTGAATTTAATGAATGAGAAATAGTGTGTAAGCCCCAGATTCAAAATGACCAATAACAGGAGACAATATGGATCATGTAATCCCTATCAATTGATGAAAGGTTAAACTTAAAGCAGGAGCGAACGCTTTGATGTTTTCTCATATTTTAGCAGGTGCTTAGTGAAAAATACAAAATTACAGTTGGGAATTAAACTAAGTCTTATTGATTCTTTTATATATTCTGAAGTACACTTTTGTAAGCAATGAATTATGCAAGGATGACTGGGTTTTACTATTAAATGGTACTCATACCATACAGTAGGTTAACAATGTGTCGTTTGCAAGATCCATAAATGTATAATCTATGTGTTTTGTTTTTATCCATTTATCTCCCCTTCTTTAATAACTTGAATATTTTTCAACATTATCAAATTACAATGGAATGTCAATTTACATTTTCTTTCTGACAAGAATAAAATGCCATGACTTAAAGGTTTCATAACTGTGTCAACTTCATTTCTTGACAAACCTTCCTTGCTTAAATGACTGTGAATGGGAAACCTTTTAGACTTTGTAATGACAAAATGGACAAAGATTGTGTCAATGTACACAATGAAACAATGCATTTAACATATGCGTTTACATAGACATTGTCAGTTGCACCGTGCTTTTGGAAGATTGTTCACTAACAAGACTCAGGGCTTAATTGGAGTTATCTTTTCACCAAACACAAGTTCTTGTTTATGGTGCACGTATTTTTAACCTTTTTTGTTTTGTACACTTTAGATGTTCTTCCGCCAAGGTTCCTGACAGGCGAATGTCCCGATGACATGCAGGTTTATATTGACTCAACTAATAACACTGCAAAGGTTACCTGGGACGAACCACAAGGTGAAGATAACTCTAAGGAGCCTGTAACGATCACGGAAATTCACGGCCACAAGCCAGGAGAACGGTTGACGGCTGGTTCCCATACGATTAAATATACAATAAAAGATAAACAACAAAACAGGGGAGACAGTTGTGTGTTTAATGTTCAAGTTTTGAGTAAGTTATAACACAAACTACATTAACATATTATCAAATTCATCCTCTGCTGATATAGATTCGTTTCCTTTTGGCTTTGGAACTCAAAATACTTTTTAACTTTTCACTTTTTTAACATTTTTATGAAAGAATAAAAACAGATGGTAAAATCTTGACATATGTTCCATAAAACTGAATCATATCCATAAAATTGTTGAACATGTTTTAACAGTTATATAGAACAGAGTTTCAGAAAACATAACAATAGTTTTTATTTTATATTCGTTCAAAGCTTAAGGGTTTTATTGTTGTTGTTGTTGTTGTTACTTTTAGCATTAAGCTGTTCTCCTCCTAACCTCCGCGTGACAGGCGGGGATCATCTGAAATATGATTGTCCAAGTTACAACATTGGTGCCGAATGTACAATGGCATGCATGTCGGGATATCCGATGGGAGGAGTCACTAAAATCCAATGCTCAGCTGACAACAAAAGTAACCCTCCGAACTTAGACTGGAAATGGCAAGATGGCGGACTAGCGCCATTTTGTAAAGGTAAACATACGTTATCCATTCGCAACATTCCCTTCTTTCCACCATGTTTCGGTAGAATACCTCTAAGATATTTTCAGCTATGTTGCAATATATCTACGCGTTACTTGCCATTAAATGTGGAACCATTTTCTTGGGTTATTAAACCGTGAAAGTATTTGACTTAAATAATTATTTTTAGGAATCGCTAATTTTATTGATCATTCAACACAGAGTAAAAACAAACTCAATGTCTTCATATCTATGCTAATATTTTATATCCCTCTTAAAAGTTTATTACGAAATATAAGTCATCTTTCTCATGATGCTTAGAATATTCACGTGACATAGTACTGAATCACTTTAAATCAAATTCTCTAATTTTATCCATTTTGACCTCATATCTGCATTTTTTATCATTTTTTACATATTCTTATAATCACGCCTATAGGTTAAAACAGAAATGCAGATATCAAGTCATTTAAAACCATTAATGATTTTGACAAATGTTATAACTACACTTTATTTAAAAGTTCATTTCGAACACTATACCGTTTTCATATCATGCTTAAATTACAAATCTTTGTAATTTTTCAGAAACGAACTGTTCTAGAGATGCACTAAATGAACCTGTTAATGGCGCCTTGGCATGCGGCAAGTGGACTCATGGTCAAATGTGTCAGATGCAATGTGGCGCCGGATATGATATTCCGAATATTGGGGATGGTATGTTTGTGTGTGGTCGGTCTGACGGTAAATGGAGGCCCTCTGGTAAAGTGCCGGACTGTGATAGTAAGTAATAATGTAAAAGAAACATTTATATGCATGTATAATAAAAACTTCACGATGTCTGTAATATAGTGAGTCTCAATCAACCTAATTTAGCTAAAGAAAAATTTAATTAAAGTTCTTAACAAAACAATAAATTATGAATGATCTAGAAATCTGATCAATTCATTACAGTGTGACTTGTTAATATTTGTATTTTAGCCAAGCTTGATGTGCACAACATGAATCTTCCTAACGAATTTTACTACTTTACTGGAAAGTGCAATAGTTCAACCCAGAATTTGAATCAAATTAAGGAAAACTTTGTGCAAGCCCTAAACAGTTCTAAGTATCGGGAAGAATGCGTTGGTATCCCAGCATGCCAATCGAAGTTTGTGGACGTGACCTGTGGTCCAGTGTCATCCCGTCGTAAACGTGATTCCAATTCCCATGTGTACCGGCGGTCAGTATCGAAACTTGCCTACACATTGCGATTTGAATTCATTTTACCGTACAAACCGGTGACAGGAAAATCTGCTGATGACATAATTGCAGAAAACGAAGACCGGTTATACAAAATGTCAGATGTTATACAAAAAGAAGTTGATTCCGGACATTTTGACCTTCACGTTGGTGACCTCCATGTAGGGAATGATTCATATGGACCTGGAGTTCCTTCAATGGTGTGTCCCTCTGGCACTATTCCAAGAAAGGAATCTGCATCCTGTGGTAAAATTTCATTGTCGTTTTTTTTGAAGCATTTGAAAACTGTGAAATACTTTTTACATAAATTTTGAATTAAAACTATTAATTGCACCGCATTTTAAAACTACTTTTCTGTTAATTTTGTGTTCAACTGACTTCATTTTCTTTAACCTTATTAACTTCATGAACTTCATTAAAAGATTTTTTTTCTGTCTCTTTAAGTTGGTTGTCCAAAAGGCAGTTTTGCTAAGAAGAATGGTAGATGTGAAAAGTGCCCTATAGGAACATACCAAAACTTGACGAACTCTTTGAAATGTGAAGCATGCCCATCAAACACAAATACAACAGAAGTTGGTGCCGAGAACATCTCCCAGTGTCTGAGTAGGTGTATATTATATTCACACTCTGGTTTAGATGACATAGTCCCGTGTAAAAAAATATTCAGAATCAGGATCAACATAAGGATCAAAATTAAATTTCTATACTACATATTACCAAATTGTAAATACACGTACAATAAAAATTTGAAATAGTTCAAAATACAAACATAACTTATGAATGACAATGTAGTTATTAGCAAATTGCAAACATGTATTTTTGCCTTTGATCAGGGTCTTCCTAATAGAAAGACCCTGCTTTGATGTTATGAAAATCATCTGATATAAGATTTCTAGGTTTTTACTATTCACATTCTTTAATACATATTTTGTTTGAGGATTTTTTTAAAACAAATATTTAAAATGTGACGCATAGGGACACACACACTATACACAAACGCACGAACATTAAATTACTTAGCATTTAAAAGGTATAACAAAAAAAATCGATCTTACTCTACCTTTGCAGTTCTTAAACATTTATTTTTAATTCCAGGATACTGCGACGCCGGCGAATACTCACCAAACACTCTTGCTCCTTGCACAAAATGCTCTTGCAATTCATTCCAATCAAATCCAAAGTCTGTTAACTGCACCAAATGTGCTAGTAATATGAGAAGTTCGTCAGATGGAGCCACATCTGCAACACAATGTCAAGGTTAGAATTTATAATAGCTATTTTTAGAACACGAATGAATATCTGAGTAAAGGATATTAGCGTATATTGATGCTGGTTCTGATAATGACGTATTTTTCTCAGCGTCTTAATATATTTGATATGAGTAAATAATTTAAAGTTATATTTGTTCCCCAACATTTTGTTATGATATAAATAGTAATACTGATGATAAAGGTATCAATAATGATGATGATGATGACGATGTTGATGATGACGATGATTACAATGTTCACGTATAAACATTTTGTTTTGCAGAATATGATTTACAGTTGAGTAAAGACAAAACCAAACTTGAAAACAAGTTAACATACGACGTACTGACCATGTTTATGTGGGTTTATGTCACCAATAACAAGACAAATTCTGCTGTTGAATTTGAAAATTCTGGCAGTAGACAGAGCTTTGTTTTTAGATTTACACCAACAGTTTCCTTGGGGCAATCTCAGTGAGTGATAAGTTTACATTAAACGCTATTACACGAGAGCACAGTAAAGTTTTTTTCGAAGGTCTAGCAAATGATATGTATCTGCAAAGTTCCGTCAATCTATAAGACTGGACAAATAGATATACACTGTACATTGTGAATTGTATGAAAATGTCAATGTCAAACTATAAGAATATCGAAAAATAGCCACCCAATGGTAGTGTTGTTTAATTTTCTTCGAACAAAGTCGATATATTTTCTGAAGCAGTTAAGTATTATGAATGACACCATGAACATTTTTTAAAAATCTTCACCCATTGCAGCAAAATATATGTTTATTTTTTAGATTTATAATTAAAACATTTTTAAATTTGTAATGTTGCATTACTATTTGATTTCTTCCAGTGATGTTGTCAGTATTGGTCAGACATTACCGACATCAACTTGGACAAGCGTTGCTTTTAGTGTTGACAAGCCATCAAGTGAGGTCAAAGTGTACATTAATGGGAAGCTCTCCTATACAAACACTTCCTTCGCTGTTCCGAAGTCTCACATTCTTGAGAGAAACGATTTGATTGGATTTGATGGTGGTATGTAATATATTCTTATCAGTATCCTCGAGATCCTTACTCTGACCTTTGAGTTGAATAAAAACATAATAAACCATAAATATTAATATGTGCTCTTTTGTTTACAATTGTGTTGTGTTGAAACTATTCTTGCAATGTACTACTCGGATAATTTGAATTAGACAGGTTAGGGTCGTATAGGGATCTATTCATTGAATGCGTTTATTTTGTTACCGTCTTACCTTTATATATTCAATATCGGATGCTGATTGACAATGTATCAAAAAGTTTTGCACTATGGTTATTTTTTTTATCTTTCTTTTCAAAAGTCATATGAAAAAGTAATATCTTACAAATTGAAAACAGAAAAATGGTTGACAGATCAAAACAGTTTATCCAAAATATATTTGATTGTTCGAAATAATAAATTGCTTAAACAAATAATGTTTTTAGATATCAAGATTTCCGCATTTAGTGTCATTCCAAGGAAAGCAACACCTTCTGATGTCTCAACTTGGTCTGCTTCATGCACACCGTCCATATCTGGAACAATATATGCAATGGACGATCTGGTGGAGGCAGAAAATATTAAAGTCGTTATCCCATCAGTTTGCGATGGTTCGTTCTGTTAACACATTGCTCTACTATATATAGAGACTGCTTCTTTAGCCTATTCAATGCATCATGTCCATTGGTGACAATACGTGAGAAATTCAATATAACAGACCATAAATTAATTGAATTTTCTTCTCAATATAATCTAATTTTATTTCATTTACCTGTTAATTTAAAATGTTTCAAAATCCGAAACTTCGGCGTATATTTGTAATTACTGAAATATGTATGGAAAAGAGAGACATAAAGAATCTAAAAAAGAATGCTCAATACGACAAAATTGAAAATGTTGCAGGCTCGGTTTGATCGAGCCTGATCATGAAGTCAAACTTTCTCTGTTTTTGACAAGAATCATATGTTATGATTGTGGATGATAATTAGGAAGAAATTATTGACAATGTACAAGGATTGTCCTTAATTACAGCATTTGTTAAGATTTAAAGAATTGTGAAAGTTGTTTGATATTTCAGCTATCAATGAATGCACGAGCTCTCCATGCGGCAGTCATAAATGTATCAATAAACGTGGCGGTTATGAATGCCTATGCTCTGGTGGATTTAGTGGCAAACAGTGTCAACTTGCTCCGGATTATTGCAAGAATAATAACTGTAAGAATGGGGCAACGTGTATCAATGGAACAGGAAATTACACGTGTAAATGTCTCTATGGTTACCGAGGTGATATGTGCGAAATTAAAGCAGGTAATAATATATGTTTGAAAATGCAAAGAGTCCCATAATTAATAAGCGTAGTGGCTTAAAATAAGGAAACACCTTTGAAAAGCTCGCATCAGAACAAGTCTTTGAAGTATGTAGACATTCATCTTAGTTTTATGATAAGAGTACAACTGGTAGACTGTTAATACAAATTCTATATGTACATTAATAACAAGTCAGGTGACTATCTGACAGCAAACAGTTTAGACATATTTCATTATTATTCCAATGTACATAAGAAATGTTATATCATTAATAAAATGACTGTATGTTAGGTGTACTTTCCACTTACACCTATGTAGATACTTTGTAATAATTTTGATGTATGTACATGTAAACAGTTCTGGCAGTGTAGATTTTATTTTATTAAGTTGATGGCGAATGGTCTGCTTGGACAAACTGGACAAGCTGCTCAAAGTTATGCGGTGGTGGTATAGCAACAAGAACAAGAAGGTGTGATAGTCCTTCCCCAGATCCCGAGGGTAAACAATGTCAGGGAAATAGTAGCGAGGATACAGCATGCAACAAAGAAAAGTGTCCAGGTCGGTTTGACAATATACACAAATTCGTACACTTATATTTCTCAACAAAATACATACGAATATTTTGTCTGATAGATACCGTTGCCAAATGTGTTTTTTTACTTTTCATTCGTATATGTATTGTATTATTGTTATTGTTTAACAGAGCAATGAAATTGTATATAAAAGACATCAAAAGCTATAAATTCAAGAAATGACTAGACAAGTGTCATTAATTATACTGATTATTGAAATAGTTTAAACGGACAATGGGATTTATATTTATTAATTGACAGAATGCACGAGACAATGGGATTTAATTTTATTAATTGACAGAATGCACGAGACAATGGGATTTATATTTATTAATTCGCAGAATGCACGAGATTACGAAGGACATACGGGTTGATAATTACTTGCAACAAAACAGCGGAACTTCAACGCTGTTCTATTAACTGCAGAGCAGGGTTATATTTCACAAATGCGCCATTACCATATTATGAGTGCGGCCTTGCAACTGGCTATAAATGGAATCATCAAAATGAGAAAAATCCTTCAGGAAGACTGCCATCATGCACGGGTAAATTTAAAGCAAATTACAATTATAATTAAATGACATGCTCTTATAGAGCAGTTTTAACTGCAGTCCATTTAGAACTATGAACTTTTGTAAACGGAACATTCAAGATTGTGGCCCTGCTAGACTTCCAGTGTATCTAATTTTAAAAGTCTTGTAGTACAGATATTATTTCAGTAGGTTATTTTGGAGAACATGTATTTAATTTCAAATCATTCAGAACACTATTCCTTTAACTAGTGGTCATGAATATATTACTATCAAACTTTGTGATTGTCTTGATTAAAAACAAGTTACAGCATTTAATGATTTACCCATACTTCATGAACACCTACAGAGCTTGAGCCACCAGTAGAGATGGGTGTGAATTTTGAAGGCAAATACGACTCTGTCCCATGCACAGAGAGTAATAAGAAAACAGTTAAAGACTCTTTAGAAATTAAATTGTCAACTCTTGACTGTAAGAAGGCAGGCACGTGTGAAACTTCGATACAAGAACCGGTGTGTACCAGCTCGAAGAAGAAAAGATCTACTGGAAGCTCAATGACGGTGACTGTTGGATTACATGCAGCAGTCAATAGTAAAGGAAGCACTTTCAATATTGCAGGACTGTTGCAAAATAACACGGGTTTGTAAATAATGTCATCGTCACTCATTGTGAATTCGTTTAATATATAGTCTAGGATATGAAAATTTCAGTTATATGATAGATTGCAGTATCACTTATTCAGTATCACTCTATTGCACTAATTTGTCTTCGTCGTACTCTACGCAAACTCAGTTGGCATATTATAATCGCTTTTTTGTTAAATATAAAAATATGTGTATTACTTTGTATCTTAAATGCATTAATTGTATCATATAAAACATATCATTTCTCGTAGGAAAAGCCATAATCAATTAATTACGATAATTACTATCATATAATTTCCTTTCAAGAAACCTCAATTTCAACAGTGACTAGAGGTTAAACGTTATTTAGAAATCATTGTATATAAAAGTATAAACACCAATTATCCACAACTCTTCCTATCCAATTACGTTATGTATTCCATCAAGTTTCTTTTATTTGGCCGGGGAATATCTGTATTGTATGCAATCAACCTTAGTTAATCTGTTTTTGAAAGAAACCCGTATTGTTTATGGGCTTCCAGTAGGAATTTTAATGAATTTCATGAAAAAAAACTAATATTTCTTAACATTAGCGCCATCAAAAGAGTTGGCGGACTTTGTTAAACAGACACTCGAACTGGAAAAGTCAGCACAAACATTGATGAACAATTCCGTCGACTACTTCCAAGTGACTGTTGATGGAACGAAACATTCCCTTGCGACAGGTTCCTCTCCGCTCTCATACAAACCAGACATCCGTTGTCCTAGTGGAACTATACGCATCGAAGTATTTTGTGGTGAGTGGAGAATTCCTATAACCGATTGTTTTATTCAAATAAGACAACATTACTGTAAGGCAAAATATTGACATTCTTTCATACCATACAAGCATAAATTTTACTCTACAAGAATATAACTTTATCTTAAATAAGCTACTTTTAAAAGCAGAGTAACCAAATGTCTGTATGTTATTAATTGTATCATTATTCAAGAAGTACATTATTATTCTGCTTTGAGAACAAAAATGAAGCAATTATCAAACTTTTGTTTTGCACCGATTAATTTATTTTTGAAAATATAATTCAATTCCATCAATTATGGACAATTAATGTGTTAATAAATTTGAAGCTGTTTGTCCGGCGGGATCATATTCTGATGGTCGGATTGTTACAATGTGTCCTCGTGGTCAATACCAAGATGCTAAAGGACAGTCAGCTTGTAAACCGTGTCCATCCGGTAAAACAACGGCAGGAATAGGTTCCATCCTCATTTCAGAATGTTCAGGTACGTAATCATATAGACAACATTAATGTAAGAAATGCGATTCTCGAAGATTATATTCCGTGTTACATATTTTGTTATCCATCATGAACAGACTTATGACCTCCATTTTTCTTTGTTTTCATTTGTCTCTCGAGGAAACATTATAAGGAAATTATAATTAATATATTCATGTCATTACAAGCTCAAACTCAGATCTCTGATACTAAATATTTGATTGATCAAAAACTGGCACAGAATGTACTCTCACCAATAGAAAAGAGGGGATTTGAACTGGAGCTCTCATTAACTTATGATAATGTTGAGGTTAGATTCTTAAGTCACGTATGTATGAATAAATGGTAAAGTTACATAAGGTTTGTTAACCAGAACGTAGCAATAAATCCACTTGATTCTGTTATGACTTAGCTATAGCCTTAAGGTATGAAGTGATATATTTTCACACATGTTATTTTGTACTTTTAGTTGATGATAAAACTAACATTGGACAGTCGGCCAATCAGGGTAAGTTCGAAAAGTTGGTATATGTATTTAATCAGTTGTTACGCTGAGGTCCATAAACACTGTCGTATTAATCTTCCTTAGTTCTTCTTAAAACACACTCTTTCTATTTAATCTTAATCAAACTGCAAATTTTAAAATACTTTTAGAAACGTTTTCCGGACTATGGAAATAGAATATATTTCTATATTAATATCTAGGCTACGTGTATTTTAATGTCACATTACTTCCCCTTACTCGAATAGAAAGAAAATAAATTGGGGCATTAGATTGCTAAGTGAAAAACAACATTTAAAAGTAAATGGAGAAACATTTATGTCACTTTTAAAGTGTATAATTTAGGAATGAACTTTTTACATACATGTTTATTGATATAATTAATAATGCTTGTATAAAGTGTATAAATTCTATAGGCGGTGCAAGCAAGACTGTTCAGATAGTAGTGGGTGTATCTGTGTCTATGGCTTTGCTAATCCTAGCTGCAGTCGGTGTTCTGTTGGCATGTAAACATCTAAATAAAAAGTAAGTTTTTTTTCTACAAATGTCTTACAAACTATACTTACATATTTAAAATAAATAAAGTTTAAATAAAAAACAATAGCGTATCATTGAAAAAGATGTGTAAATTTTTCGTTCCAACGTTTTGTTTACTTTCTAAATGAGACAATAGAAGGTACAAATTCCATCAAGTTCATGTAACTTTAAAACGGATTTAAAAATACTTCTAAAAATACTTCTAAAACAATAAAAATATATCATTTGGATATTCTTATAAAAACATTTTTGAAAACAAATGTTGGTAGGGTTCTGAGTGATTTAGTATGAACATAAATATGATAAGTGATAATATAAATATTTTACTAGAACAATTTATTATCTAATACATGTATTTTCATATGTTATATCAGATCGTGCATCTCCCTCTCATCAATAACATTCATATATATAATTTATACAAGGTGTGTTGCGACGTATCATACTCAATATTACCAACATAATAATTTATGATATATCAGACCTACCATTATGGACCAATGTACTTTAAATTTTGAATGTTTATTTTGTAGAAAAAACACTGTTAACGACAGCAGCGTAGATTTACACACACCAGGGTATTTCCACATGCCTAGCAATCCTATGTACGAGAAACAGACGCTGTAGACTACGGGTATTTCCACATGCCCAGCAAACCTATGTACGAGAAACAGCCACTGTAGAGTACTACCAGATACCGACGTTAAATTAGACTGTGATATTTACATTTTTTAACATACAGTGATATTTTCATTTGTTTGCGATTGTTTTTAAGTAATGCTTTGTTTCGATTTGTTATTATCATCTTGCTATATATTCATATTGAACAAAAATATAAATTTTATGGTACATTTGCAATGGGCTCAAGTTTCGACTATTTTCCTGTCAATTTATCCGTCCGTATAATTTTGTTTTAGGTCTATTATTGCTATGTCAAGTAATATTAGTAATCATACTTTAAAAAAATCTAAATATAAATGGAATGAATCATTGAATAGAATCTATGAAATCATAAAAATATATTGTGTACCCTAGTCTGCTGTCTAACGTTTTTTGTGACGCCAGTTTCTGCAATTTTCATCTTTGACGTTGTTTATATAACACAGCTACGAAACATTTCATAATATTCATTTCTATTTAATAGTATCGTATAATGTTAACAATTATTTGTAACTTGGAAACATGTGTTTTCATAGCGTAGAAACTCGTAAACAACATCTTTTTAAGTTTTTAGTTTTATTCTATAGCAATTTAAAATAAGCAAGAGTATTGTTGTTGTTTTTTTTGTTGTTGTTTTTTGTCCATTTTTAAATATTTCCCACGCATCGAACTTGATTTGTAAGAATATGGAAGTTGTAAAAAGAAATATCTGGAAGGTATCAACTTCTTTGATTTTTTAATTATTTATTGTAGTTTTGTTTTATCTTAATAAATGTATTCAAATTATCGCCTTTCTTTATTCCTTATACATTTTTACAAGGATGATATTTTCTCGTACACCGATCTTTAGATATAACACTAATTAAGGAGAAAAAATCTATTTTAAATAAGTATCTTAAAGGTTAAGAGTCATTGGTATTCTTTGAGACATATGGAAACAATTCGACGTGATATTTATGTAATAGAATAACAAAATAACACTGCAATGCATGATGAGGAAGATTTCGCATAGGATCAACTTTTTGTGTGTTTCCTTCTTTTTGGCTGTAAGCATGTCCTTATTTGAAGGTGTTTTTTTTATTCCATTTTATCAATATAGGGTTAACAAAAGGTGACCCTTATTTTCAAGGTTATCTTTATGCAACGGTGAAGTTTAATACAGGTTTAACCGTTACTAGACGGTTGATTAAGAATCAAATGATAACAAAACGCTTTATTTGCAACGGTTGCATTTGCAGTTATGGCCTAAAGATAATATATAAGTTGTGACCACAAGGTAATAAGTTAAATGAATAATTAAATAAATTTGTGTTCATGAAGAGATGTTGTTTTTTTCTTCCATTTATTATAAAATACAGAAGGGAAAAATAGTACTGTTGTCGGCAGGATTTGAACCTGCGCGTGAAGATCCCAATGGAATTTCTGGTCCATCGCCTTAACCACTCGGCCACGACAACTCGCTTGTGATAAGCTTAGCTATCGATATGACCAAAAATCATGTTTAAATCGACATTAAAACTTAATAAACTAAGCTTGAAAACAGAATTTATCTCCTCAGTTTTTACATGTAGATATGTGCCATGATATGCTGCACTTTACTGCTTTGAAATAAAAGGGGATGTAATAAGCTTTGAAATATAGCCTAGGTATGTTGGCTGTAATCTGTCATATAAATCTAAAATCAAATGTGAATGCCTTTACAGATTGCAGCAATATTCAAGAAATGTGATTTTCAAGACATTTTCTGTGTCAATGGCATAACTATACATCATAAGTTGTGAAACTTGGCCTTCCGAGTTCACTTTTTACCCTTACATATACAGTTGAAGTTTTTAGTTTAATATTATTTCCAGTTTCATGGATATATGTTTTGATTTCAGAAATATTCTAGAAAATGTACGTTTCAGAGTATCATTTAGTAAAAGGGAGCCACAACTCAATACAAATATGATTTATTAAATATGACATTATTTAGTGTTGTAATATTTTTGGCCCGTCGGGATCATTGATTCAGGCACTTTAGGTGTTGGGAATTGAGTACCGATTAAGCCGGTGCTACGGGGCGTGAGGAATATTGCATTTTATCATTATCCATCACTTACAGACTCGGTCAAACCGACTTGGCAATTTTCATGTTATTTTGTTGTAATTAATGCTTTGGAGAGATCACCCCTTTTTCAGAATTTTATAATGAGCACGTTTGTCCAGTAACGCAGGAATATATGCAAATAACGCAAAAGTAACGCCATATCTGTGCAATGCTATGGCTAAAATAAGTAACACTGTAAGTAAACGGTGTAAACCAGATTAAAAGAAATGAATAAGCGCCTACGGCTGGTATAACATACTTTAATCAGCGTTACAATTTTTTTCCAAGAATATGTTAACTTTTTAATGCAGCAAACCTCCAGATTCATGTTAATTTTCATAAAAGTTTTAGAAATGTATTTAAAAGTAAAATATTGTGAGGTGAACAAATAAAGTGATTTACATTTTACAATCGGCACTTAAAATCCACGAACATTACCAAAAATTGGTCAACATATGCAAAAGCAGTCGTTACTGCGTTAGTAACGCAGTAGAAATATGGTGATGAAAAACTGCAAAATCAGTGTTAACCCCACATAGCATGTAAACTATAACTTGGATCTTGAATAATTTTACCTTTCATAAAAGTTTAGTGCATTTTTCTCAATGATTTCTTGAAATATTTTGGCTCATATGTAGACGTGCAGCTTTAAGATCATTCGTGAAAATGACGACCTGGTGACTGCATTGAAGGCGACTATTGTGTCTAAGCATTAACGCATATAAAACTATATTTTCTTCTTTTTAGGCATACCTTAGACATTTGCCAAACTATTAGTAACTATGATTCTACGCATCATTCACAAATTCTGTGTTACCTCGTAATAAATTTGCTAATTTAAGTGTATAATATGAGCCGACTTGTTTGACAAATGCCTCAGAAACACCAAAAAAAAAAACATAATGTAATATACGTTATTGCATTTAATGATATCAACGAATCACAAAAGTCCCATCCAATACGCTTATATAATTGCACAATCCCTGTGTTAATTTTGCACATTTCAGCGTTCCTGGACATACACGTGTCTTCTGGAATATATTTTCAAATTTATATATGTATTGATTTCAAAGATACTGAACAAAAACAATTACGACGGGACGGAAAAACAAGTTTGTGACTCTTATATAGCCTCACCAAATCAATTTTTGGTAGAAGTATAATAATTAAGGTTACAATGTTAGAGGGTTATTAATCTGGTAAACAAGTTTTACATCTTTTGTTTCAAGTTATTTTAACTCTAAAACAAACACTTTCAAACAAGACAAAATATGGGTAGATATACATATTAATCATGACCGATCCCATCACATTATGCTCTAAATTTTTAGTCACGGCCTTCCAATGACTAAAATGTCAAACACATAATTTAACATTTTATTAACGTTTATTTCAACTGTTGTATACATAATATATATTTTATTATCACAGTTTTAATTAATTTTAACATTTACAAAAGCAATACATACTCCTGTCATTTAACCAAACTCATTTAAAAATGACTTTTAAATGACAATTCATATACTTTAGTATAAGTAAACATTTTTTAGGAGAATCTACAGTATGTAATACTATGCAAAATATTAAAATAGTTTTTAAAAAATCTTCATGTTTATAAAACATGTATATAAATAAAACATATACAATGAAAAATGAAAAATGTCAACAACTTTGAAAGCGTATTGACATGGCACTTTCATTAAACAGAAATCACTGCTGAAGGATCTGGCGGAGGACTACGATAAGATTATTACTGATGCCGCCCGATCAGTTAGTGGTGCATGAACATACCATTTTGGTATATTGCGTTGTGTGTAAAATGACTGGTGCATAACGACCAGAACAAATATTAAAGTTGCTGAATGTCATAACAAAGGTGAATATAATTTCAGTAAATAAATACGAATGGTAGTCACACACTGAACTGCAAAATTAACTCTTTGTTATGTTTAAAACACCCTCACAGACTGTGGATCAACACAGAACACAATTAATTTTCCTATTAAAATGAATACACATGCTATAAATATCATGTTCCATTGATGAAATGTTTAGTTTTTGAACCGAAGCTTGTCCTAAACTGATGTTTATGTGTATGCACTATTTCAGCAGTAATAAAATATAATTGCATGTTTCTAAAAACTTATGTTTCAATGAAACATATTTATAATAGATAATCATTGAACTTTCATTTCAACTTTGATCTCAATGTTTCATAAGCCCTGATATCACAATTCTGGCTCCTTTTCAATTTAGTTCCTCTGTGAAGGTTTACTATTTGTTGGGTAAGCTCGGGTAACAATGCAAGTAAAGTGTTCAGTTTTACCAGCATATCCCCTGTCTTTATACCCGGGCCTTTCTTCATCTTGATCAACTCTAGCTTGTACACCTGCAAGTTAACAAGAAAAAAATTAATTCCTCATGCGGCTTACATTTCACCTGATCTCACTGTTACTCGTGCATTTTAGACAACCAAAGCAATATGGGGACATTTTCTGAAAATAACGTCATAACCAAACTTTAATCAATTGGTGCAAAAGTGCATGATTTAGCAATTTCAGACATATTGCAATTTAATTTAAGAGGCAAATGTACGATACATTGGCAATGCAAAAGAAGAATATGTATGACTAAATGATGTCATCTTTGTTAACAAATACCCAGTACATTCATAGTAATCTGTTTTATTAAACATTCAAAGATATCTGCTTGAATTTTGGCAATTAAAATACGTATATAATTTTAGAATAACAATGTGCAGACTAACAATGTGCGTGTTTGTTTGGGATGACCTACGCATAGTTACTGTGACGTATAGTTACTGTGATGGGAAAAGATACATTTCTTCATTTTATATATATATACTGGTTGGGGAGATAACTTCGGCTGGTTGATAAACTCGGCTTTTTACAATTAAATCGAGTTATCGGAATTTTTAATCTAATCAAGCTCACCATCTCATACTATCGCTGGAACTCGACAATATCTGGAAATTTTGTCAAGTTTGGTAAGATATTTAAAAAATAACACAGACTTTTACCTGTTTGTTTACAAAACATGCCATTATAAGTACGGGAATCCCATTGTTGTGCGCATGTGCAGCAGATGCTCATTTTGAGGCCAGCACAGGGGTACTTTTATATATTGACCGACTACCAGTAATGCAGACGAGGTTTACGTATACATTTTGTAAATGAAATTCAGACTCACTTTTTTCTTGCTAACTCAGATAAAAGGCTGATTACACAATTGTAATCTTTAAGTGGAATGGATTGAAAGACTGATGTTAAATGATCATTTTATATGTTATTGTGTAGGTTGAATACCACTAAATTAATTTCTTCTGCACTCCGTTAAGCTAAGCAAATATAAATTTGAATCAATAATTCTTTAACTACATATTTCGTTATACGTTATTAAATGATAATGCAAGTGTTTTTACGTAAAAATGATTTATATGTTACATAGTACGTTGCATATAAATATCGTGTTATCATAGATATTCATTAATTTATACTAATGTAATACTCAACAATTTTTTTAACAAATATTTTTTATTTGACATAAATGAACAGCAAAGAAATAATAATATGTCTAAAATGTTATTTTACGTTTTAACTTACTCATTTAAGAAGAAAAACAAAAAAGCCGGAATTATCTACTCGCGCGCGTTAAAAACATCCTTTTTACGTACCTCTTCCAGGGCCTCTCAAAATTACCCGTTATGTTTCTAAATATAACTTTTATGGTGATACCGGAAAATCGAAGAGCTGAAGTTTATTATGGTGCAATATTCATCAAAATACGTAAACAAATAAATGAAATATGCCCCCAAAACACTGATTTTCGGCCGAGTTTATCTCCCAAACCAGTATAGTAAAAAAATCCATGTAACATCTAATAATTTATTTCGTTATTAC
Source organism: Ruditapes philippinarum (assembly GCF_026571515.1). Classification (NCBI taxonomy): domain Eukaryota; kingdom Metazoa; phylum Mollusca; class Bivalvia; order Venerida; family Veneridae; genus Ruditapes; species Ruditapes philippinarum. The sequence goes on along the minus strand of NW_026864838.1, from coordinate 176,175 downwards.
TTACAACTATAAATAAAAACCAGTCAGTAACATTATGAAAAAGTTTGTACTTCAAAAATTAACATAAAATAAAGAAAATAATATAAGTAACCTGTTCCCATGTGCTGAAAGACTTGACAAGTGTTTTATGTTTCTGTAAGACGCTCCTTGGAATCGTGCATGCCGAGACACAACAGTCTTGAGTGAAAATGGTCAATGCATCCTTCAGTGGTGTGTATTTATACCCGTTGATGTACACAAATGGTAGAACAAAGTCTTGAAAATGTGCCATTCCCCCAAGCTGAACATGATCCTCATCTTCTATCATCTGATACCTGTCAAATTGTAAGTACAAATTATGTTTCCTATATCAATTTTTAAAATCATGCATGACTGGGTGAAAATATCAACACGCTCTCAGTCAAATCTTCATAATATCATTAAATGTAAATGGTGGTTTTGGTGTTGGCAGTTTAACCTCCGGATAACGGCAGTAAGCCACATTAAATTCATGAGAGCACAGTTCCGCCACCGCATTGTTCCTGGACAGGCTTTCAAGCAGTTTACCAATACTTGTTGCCGTCACTTCAATGAGGAACTGATGGCTCCTGTACATGCTAGAGAAGTGGTCCAATTCGAATGACCGTAGAAAGGATTTCTTGATAAAATACAACAAAAGTGACTTGCAACGCCCGGGAATCGACCCAAACGCTATACCTATTGAGCTATCCGGATGGGATGCAGTCTTTTTATTAAAAAATATATATATATATCATGAAACACTACCTACTCATTCAACCCAACCTCAGCATATACGGAATACAATTCATTCAACAAATCTAAATGAATGTAATGAATGAATGTAAATTGTTATCATTCAAAACCTTTGAAAAGTCAAAATCTACCTTGATTTATGTCAAACAGTGTCCACGCTAATGTTAGCAGTTTTAAAAGGTATATCATAATTAGAGTTATATCTCACTTTTCATAGGGTATATAATTTAACACTGACATGTATATTCATAAGAAGAACGAAATAAAGAATTATGTTAACGTGCCTATAGACTTAATATGTTTACCTGCATTTATTGAGTAGATCTTCAATAACCACTCCTTCATCTTCCTTGTGAATATCATCAAGAGAACCTGTACCTTCTAACGCTTTCTCTGCGTCACTCAATGCTTTGGTGATAACTCTTTCTCCGTGCACAGGTACGGCCTCAATCACATCCGACAAATCCCCTACTGTAGATGCATCTACACTGTAAAACAAATAGAACAAGAAATAAACAAACCCTCCTTAAAATTCTCAATAAAACATAATTTGGTGTGTTTCCGACTTTTTCCTTATAACTTTTGAGCTGTTTTGAAAGATAGATGCCCTACACAGTAACATCGGTTTCAGTTGTTGGAACAGATGTCTCATTTTGTCTGAAAATATTAAAAAACAGGCTCAGCATTAACTTTGTAAGTTACTTGGTCTTAAAAGTGGTCATTTAACGCTCACTCACTTGCATAAGCTAGATAAGTAAAAACGCTATTGAAAAGGTAAATTATTAATCAGTTGGCATATATTACTAGTTTAAATTAACTTAGTTCAATGTTACATGTATGCTGTTTCTAAATGTGGGAAAATGTGATAATACATGCGGATGCCGTCGAATAAATAAATAACTTTAAAAGCGTAAAATGTATTATGTTTCCTCAAAGACAGGATAAATTGTACTTAAGTATTTAAATTATTCTCCAACTCTAAGAAACCCTCAAAAACGATTATTATTATTATTTGTTCAAGACAAATTAAATAATAACACTTATATATACAGATTGTATTTATACAATTGGTTATACAAATTGCAGGTGGATATATGATACAATAGTCAAAATGCGATACATTTGGCATGTGGCGCTAGCCTAGAGATCTATAAAGGATGTTATATAAAATTGTAGCAATAAATTAAAGATTCATTAAAATTTTTATCAAAGTTGGTGAATATTTAAAACTAATGTTAATTGAACGAAACTAAAATGAACAACATATAACAATGAACAAAACGTACAATATTTAGAAAACTGCAAATTAGTAAAGGTATGAACTGAAACACATCCAAACCTTTGTTCTGTTGATATTTCTTTTTCTGTCTTCAACGAGTTTATATTTGAATGACGTAGAATTTCATAATACCGTTTCTGTGTTTTTATGAAACCTTCTGCTGCCATTGCTTCCTCTTTCTTTGTCATCTGCTCCTCTTCAGAATTTTCATCTAAAGTTACATCTTTCACAACTCTCTTCTTCTTTCTTTTCGCCTTTCTAGTTCTTTTACCTTGAGCATCATCACAGTATTTGACTTTTTCTTGCTTCATTCCAGCTTTTTTACATGTTTTTCTTCTGATATTTTCTTCCGATTGTGTGCAGCTAATGTCAGAATAAGAACTACTCGATATCTGTGATTTTTCACTGCCAGTTACATTTTTTATGTTTTTTATAGTTTCAGATTCCAGTTGTTTTTCTTCATTTTCAACCATATTACTTTTTATTTTGTTTTCAATTTCATTATCATCTTGTGAATGTTTTGAACAGAACTCTCTCACAATACTTTTTACTTGTTCTTCTGATTGTTTGCAATTTGAAGGTTTGATATTCAGCAATTGGTCTTTTCTTTCCTTTTTCTTATGCAGCTTCTTTTTCCACTCATGAATTGCTGAGCTGTTTTTAATATTATACTTTCTTTGAATTTTTTTTCTAACGTTTTTTAATGACACTTTACTTTTCTTTCCTGAAGACATTTTATTGAAAACCTGATTTATGTATTTTCCATGTTTAAACTTACAGTTAGGAATATTTGTTTCACTACATGCTTTTTGTATTGAAGTATCACTATTACTGCCACTATGGTCAGTAAGCGCATGAAATTCATCCATATCAGGCTCATAATCAACATCGTCATCATCATAATCACCATCCTCTTCATCAGTATCATCAATATCACCATCATTTTCGGTGTCATCTTTCAATTTTAGATTAACAGTACATTTGTTGTCTGTTGATAAAATTTTCAACGGCTTTGTATTGTTAACTTCTTTAGTCTTTATATTTAAGTCTTGAGTAAATTCAGGCAAACTGTCATCAGATTTTGAATTTATATCTGAGTCATTGTTTTTCGATTTACCTGATAGCGTAGTTCGTTTTGTAACTTCCTGAAAGTAAGCATCTATTTCACTTCGAGATGGAGAATACTCAGATGTTACTTGTTTGGAATAGGCAGGTTCACTTCTAATAAGTTTCTTTGTCTTCTTTGCTTTTGTTTTCTTCCTGCATTTTCTCTTGGGTCTTTTGTCTTTGGTATATTTTCCAGAATATATTTCATGTTGTAGATTATGTTGCAATTCACCGCTCTTTTCTTCAAAAATGACGTCCACATTATCCCCTCCTTTTGCATCATGTATTTCTTGATTCGAATTTATAAATATTTCACATTCTGGAAACATTTCAAGTCCATTTTCGAGGTCTTGCTGATCCAAGTCATTTCTGTTCCCGACATATACTTCTTGTCCACAATCTGTCTCATCAAGGAAGATATCACTATCGCTATTGTCATTTGTCGTGACATCATTCGATAATTGCCCTAGCTCAGCTTCAATTATAAAGTCATTTGTTCCTTTGTTCTCATTATATACGAGACAATCAACATCTGCAGCCAATAAGTCTTCATCTTTTTTATGCATATCTGTACCCTCCGCTTCTGTCTCTAGACAAATGCAGCTTTCGGAAATAGTTTGCGTAATTGGTTGATGCATTATGGGTTCAAACATGACAGGCTGACAAAAATACACCTCATTGAAGTTTTCCAATGTGTACGGCAGCTTATCAGATAGATATGATTCAGTTTCACAAGCACTCGAATCAATCTCATATCTCATTTTCTCTTCTGTCTTAACATTAAATTTACCCTCATCATAAAATGAGTCAACCATTATTTTGTCAAAAATACCACCATCAAAGCTGGCGTTTGTAGCAGCTGGCAAATCATACGCAGCAATAGTAAATTTTTTAAAATCAACACAGTTTCCTCTACTTCCAGCTATATCAATTTCACTATTATCATTTACATCTCTTTGTGTAGCGTTAGAATTAGTAGTATTCAGTATATCATAGTCAGGAATTTGTCTGTTAACACTTTCATCATCCCTTTCAAAAGTGCAGTTTAAACGTTTATTCTTGATAAGAGCTGAATCTGTATCAATGTTGTTACATTCATCTTGGTCAAGATTTTGGCTTTGCACATATACTGTTGAAACATTAGGAATCTCAATTTGTGAAAACGTATCATCAGGAGCGAAATGTTCAAATTTCAACTGATCATTTTCTTCAGATGAATAAAAATTTTCCTCTATATCTTTTTTTAAAGTCATATTTTCATTTGATACTTTGCATTCTATACCATTTATGTCAGCATTTGAAAATTGGAGATATGGTTTACCAAGATATTTTTCTTCTGAACCTTGACAAACATCTACACTGAGGCTTGATGGACTTTTTAAAAATGAAGAATCTAAAGTATATAAACCTAATTCGTGTGTATCATACAACGTTATAAAAACTTCTTCCCTATGTACTGTACTATCAACAGTCACAGAATCACTATCATCACTCTGTTTCTCTAATTCCTTGCCCATACCCTTATGATGTTCTTTCATCAGATCGATGCGCTTTCTTTGATTAGATATTTCATAATTATCATTTAAACAATATCCATTATCCTTGTTACCATCTTCAAAATCTTCAGAAACCTCCGAAGCTTTTCCATAATGGCCACTTTCATCCCTTTTGCTTATTACAACTGGTATTTTTGAAACATTCGCAATGTCAAGCTTGGGCTCTTCCATGTTGTAAACAGAAGAAACTGTGTTTGAATTTTTTTGATCATCAACTAATCTTGAACCATAATTCTTTTGGTCATTTGAATTGGCTGCTTTGGATAAAGTTACAAGCTTTAATGATGATGCTTGTTTTGATACACATGATCTTAGCATACTTGTTTGTACATTACGTTTAGGGGATCTTTTCGATTCAACAGCCTTTGGAGATTTTTCTATAGACAATCTTCTTAACGCTGTAAGAATTGTATTGGTGCAATCATCTTTTTCCTTTTGAGCTTTATTTTTTGCTCTTGGAAATATAGTTGGTTTAGTATTTTGAAAATATGGTGATCTCTCAAAATTTACATGACTAGCAAGACTTTTCTTTGTTGCAACATCTGTATATGACTTTGTATTAAGAGGTCCTCTACTTGTTATTTCTCTATGTTTTACCACTTTACCTTTACTTAAACCATTACAGCTTTTGAGTCTACGTTTAGAAGTTGTTGTAAGTTTGGAATCAATACGCCCATTGGAACGTAGGTAACGTTTATTTTTACCATATACTTTTGGCATAGAATATTTGTATTGGCATGTTAATTTATCTTTATCTGGCTGACCTTTAATGTCTGTATTGTCAAACATGTATCTGAGGAACTGAGTGTTCTCTGTACCTTTGACAGATTGTGCAGAGTTCCAATATTTCTTTTTAGAGAGTTGTTCTTGTATCCTTCTTTTTTCTTCTCTTCTTTCTTCTATTATTTCTTGAAAACTTTTCTTTGAACTTGTTTTCCGGTTGTCTACAGCAGACTGAAGAAAAGACTTAATAATTTTTTGATATCTTTCTTTTTCTTTTCCAAGATTTTCATTCCTACTATCATCAACAAAGTTTTCTTCTTCCAACACCCCTTTGTCCATTTTATCTTTCAATTCTGTCCTTTTAATTTTCTGCTTTGTTTTACTCTTTATATGTTTAGACATCCTAGTTTTATCTATTAAGTCTTCTGATGCCTTTAGAATATTTTCAAAGGTTGTACCTGACAATTTATCTTCTTCTAAACTTGACATACCTTGTGTTTTATCTTTTTCATCCGATATTTCTTTAACTTTATGCATGTTATCAGTATCTGTACAATTTCTTTCACATAACAAGTGCTGTGAATTATCATATGTATCTAAAGAGCAGTGTTCGCTATCTATACATTTGTCATTTTCACATAATGCTGATGGCAGGAAAAACTGAGCATCTTTTGGAATCAACATATTTCCAGACACAGGGTAATATTTAGCATCACTTGGAATCTTATAGTATAATTGTGCTTCTAATTTGGCAAAGTCCTGTCCCATTGTTTTCTCCTGTTGATTATTGGCTTCAATATATTTGCTTTTATCATTTGCCAATCCCTGTTGTTTTAATCGTTGACAATTTAGAAATGCCTGGTGATATGGTTCTATTCTATCATCTTCATTCTCAATTGCTGCAGAAGATGAAGCATTGCCGGAAACCTTTTGTAGTTTAGTGTTTTTAGAAATAGTTTTCGTTAAGGCTTGAATGTTATTCACAACATCTTTTGACTCAACTCTGCCTGTTGTAACAACAAAGTCTTGATATGAAGAAAGCTGATTTAAAGCTGAAGAATTATTGTTCTTTTTATCTTTAGGATAGAAGGGCTGGTTGAATGCGGTATTGTCAGTGTTCAGATCTGTATGACATTTCAAAACATCGGTACATGTTTTCTCCATTGTTGTGAAGCTTAAAGTATATTTGGCTGTAAATTGTTCTTCGTCAGAACATTTTGAAATGCCGGTTTGATCAGACTCTGGTGAAGAACTCGATATAATCTTATGTGGAGAAGTCTTTTTATTATCATCAAGAACTGCACTAGCATTGTCGCAGGCCTTGACATTTCTTACATATTTTCGGTTTTCATCAGACACAGATTCCTTACAATCATGAACGCATACAGGTCTTGAATTCATTTCAACATGGTCTGATTGCTTCACTATGACAGATTCTTCAGTCTGAACTGGAAGTGTTATATTCTTTGTAGGTGACGCATTAGTGTATCTGAATGTTTGTCGATCATTATGCCCAGTATCAATAAAACCATCGTTTTGTATTTGTTTTGATTCAACAGTCTTTTTAACATCATCAAGAACTTCATAAGCATTGTCGCATGCCTCGTCATTTCTAACATATTTTCGGTTTTCATCAGACACAGATTCCTTATAATCACAAACGCACACAGGTCTTGAATTCATTTCAACATGATCTGATTGTTTCACTATGACAGATTCTTCAGTCTGGACTGAAAGTGTTACATTCTTTGTAGGTGACACATTAGTGTATCTGTATGTTTGTCGACCATTATGCCAAGTATCAATTAAACCAATGTTTTGTATTTGTGTTGATTCAACACCAGATATATAGCCAACAGTATGGTTATTTGGTTTCTTGCAAGTTGTTGAATTTGGCTGGGCTATTATTCTTGTTACTGACTGGCTAAGGGTTGTCGGAATAGGTTTTGTCACTTGCTTTTGTTTAATTTTTTCACATTCAAGTTTAACAGACTTTGGTTTTCTCGTTCTGGCAAATTCATCATATATATCCGGCGTCAAAGATGAGGAAGATCCAAAATGTTGGACGTCGTACTGATGCTCTTGTCTTAAACGATCTGTGCCTGATCCTGTCCTGCTTTTATTTGTACCCGTCTTTGACATCCACAAAGAACTTGGATTTGCTGAATTTTGGGTTCTGCAAATATCTTTGATTCCTCCTGCATTCTCGTTATAAAGGGTTTCAGCCTGAATTTGTTTATCACACATTTCTGGTGTTGCACGATCTCTTGAATATAATGCACACAATGCAGTTTTAATTGATGGGCCTGATTGATTGACTGGTGAACTATAAATGCTTGACATTGGTCGATATGTACACATTGTCTTTCTCCTCGCAAAATCAGCTGATTTTATCAGCCTACCTGAAGGAGATATATTCCTGCTTTGATCTAATTCATCTTTCCACATAGTTATCCGTTCTGTCATGAATTCTGATGTGTTCAAGTCATTTACTCTGACATGTTTCTTCATCGCTTTTCCTTCAGCAGTTAGTGGTTTGTTTTCTGTCAGATTTCCAGGAGCTGACAAAAATGCATAACTTGCCTGCTTATAAATACCATTTGCTATTTCCTGTTGAAGTATTCCATTTTTATTTGGGGTAACTGAGTTAACCATAGGCTCAACTGTTTTATCATCAAACTTGCCTTGTTGATCTTGTGTTCCATGCATTCCACGTTTAAATGAACCTATCCAATTTTTCTGTTTGCCTGCTAGAACAAGAGATTCATGGCACTGTCCCGCATCAAACTTTTTAGGAAAATACTTCAAACCTTTTGGAAATTGGTCTTGAAACTGGGGAGAATGGATTTTTAATAATTCTCTTCTATCTTTTATGGATTGCAAGGTGTCAACATTTTGCTTGGCAGCTGTATTTCTCTTTGACACAAGTGGTATTTCTGGATGAATTTCTCCAGGAATATTTTCACTGTACAAATCAGTACTTTTTGGTGTGACTTGGATACCATCTGCATCAGGATATTCCATGCTTGCTAAATCATAAGGAGACACTTCTGACATTGGCAGTTCTACTTTCAATTTAATGTATTGTGCACCTTGACTTTTTACTTTTTCCCTTGTGTCAACATCAGAACAAATAGAGCTATCTTTTTCATTAGATTTTGTCTCAGAGGTATGCGATTTACCAGAAATAGATTGTTTCTCTGACTTTGCTTTTCCAGAAGCAGAGTTATTGATATTGACAGTTAATACTTCTTTACATGTCATCTTTTTATCTCGAGTTCTATTTCTAAGCCTTGATTTTATGCCATTGGAGGCATCTGCTCCTTCAGAAACATTTGGACCTAGCTGTCCTTTAACATTTTTCTTTTTTCGTTTTGCTTTGTACTTCTTTGTTTTCTTACTTATACTCACGTTTAAAGTTTTCAAATCACCATCAATATTCTCAAATTTTCCATTTTCTAACTTTCTCGATATACATTCTGGACTGTATCTTTTCCTGTCATCGTCAGTCTTTCTAGTTTTAACTTTACCTTTCTTTTTCCTGTTTTCTTGTATTTCACTTTCATTCTTCTCTCCATCAGCCAAACTATCTTCTTTAAAAGTTTCATTTACATGCTTCATCTTGATATTGTCTTGGTTTTGTTTAATTTCTACTTTGTCTAATGTATTTTCAATATTATCAGTATGAGGGTAGTCAAAATCTAACTTTGTATTTATATCTGAATTACAACTCTCACTGCATTTGCAGACATTTGCAGAATCTTTCCAGGTATTATGAGACTCTGCTGACAATATTGATAGAGAACGCTTAACGTTTTGGCTTCGAATATTCTTTGTGATGTCCGTAACTGTAGACAATGTAGGTGAGGGAGAAGTTGTCAAATTTTGTTTCACTGCAGTCTTTTTTGTCTTTTTATAAGCTAATAACATTTTATCTTGCGGTTCTCCATATTCCTACAAAATCATAAAACAATATATCTTAACGTATCAAGAGAATGGAATTGGGAGTTTTAGGTGAAAATCTTTTAAAAAAAAAAGAACATTTTTCCTAAAATTAATGAAATTTTCAATGACAATTTGAGTATTAAAGACCCCTTCACATTTATATCAGAGAAGAGTTTACCAAGTACACAGTCAGTTAGAGCTAGCGAACTTATTTGACTGTCAATTGAAGATTTCAGAAAAAATTATACGATGTATGACCCACATTTCAAAAGAGGTAATCTTCATGTTAGTTATTTCTGTAAAACATCGCAAAATTCAACCATATCATTAAATATAATATTCAACAATGAAAAGAGCTGTAATCCACATATTTCTTATTTTTATAAGGATCTTTAAAATATCACAACTTCAATCATAATACAATTATTCAAACAAGATAATTATTAAAGAAAGTCTAATAATTTTGAATTCTTTCAAGTGGCATTATGGCTATCTCGGGAAAGTAAATGGTTGGTGTACAGGTCAGTCATAATAACTTTAGACTTTGTCATAATTGCTTTCAATTTTATAGTCTAGTTCGTGTCAAGAACCAACGTGAAACAGAGCAAATTCTATAAATATCCTTCAGAAGGTATGTAAATGTTCAACTGATAAAAAGTCTCAGTGGGGCAGTCTATTTTATATTTTAGACAGTTCTTATATTTTATCCTAAACTTTTTTATTATCATTTATTGGTCAATGACCATTATCATAGTCAATCTTTTTAAATATATAGTCAATTCAACTCACTGATCCTGTAACACAATTTTTTCATGGTTTTGTTTCATAAATATGATGCTCAAATTAAGATTTGTCAATATTGTAAGTTCCAATAAGCACTTTTTATAAAGATATTACCCAATTTAACATTTCATGTAAATAAAGGGAGGTTATTTGGTATTCATTTTCTATAAATTCTGAGTCAAATTTTCCAGTAAGAAATGAATGTATGTAATTTATTGATTAAATAAAATGTGCTCAAATATTTGCAGTACATATTATACATATTCTTCGATGTTTGAAAATTGTTTTATTTGCATAATTATATACATATATAATCTTTTGCAAGTGTGGTATACACACAGTAACATTATCAATCACAAAACATACAGGATCTATAAAAATGAGCCTAATTTATTTGCAGAGGCCTCATCTTTCATTTCCTTATTTTAGTATAAAATGTTGTTCCCAAAATCTCATTAGTGTCAAATGATAATTACTTTCACCAAAATATGATATTTTAATAATGTCAATTTTTTCTAAAGATCTGCAGGATTTTGAAAACTATTGACACATTACTCAGATGTGAAAGGGGTTAATAAATATTGATACAAGAGGCCGGAAGAACAAACAAATTAGTTGAATTGATATCGTCCACCATAAGATACAAATCATTTTTAATTAACTGAAGTGTTCTCAAGAAGTCTGAGGTACATTATAGAAGGAAACAAATTTATACTGATTAAGAAAATGCCTATTTCAAATTTCCAAAGGGCCATAAATAAAAATTCACAATTAGACTTCAGTAGTTTTCTAATTGGAAACATTTCCTTTCTATTAAATACATGTATTCATGCTAGGTCAGATGTAAAATTTGACCCAAAATAGTAATTTTCCATAACAAAATTCCACTATTTATAGCAAAATACAATAATTTGACCATTCAGAGGCCTTAAACTCTGTGTTAAACATGCCAATGATATGTTTATCATCTTATAGCTCTAATGGTTCCAATAAAATTTCGATGGAATCTTAAGTAATCAGTTGCAAATATTAGCATAGAAACGGATGAAATATTCTGTAAACATACTTTCATATGAAATTAATCAGGGACAATAACTATGTGACAGGACATGTGAGGAACATTTCCATAGTGATGGTTCATTTAGAATTTGTTTACATCTAGCTCATAAGCAGTTGCAGTGAAATAGCGTGGAAATAAATGATACTGTGTACATACTGCATAACTAACCTGGGGTCATAACTCTTGAGTGGCCCAAGAGGGTCAAAGCAAATGATATGTACATCTCCTTATTATATAGTATGTTCCTGCAAAGTGCAAATCATTGATGTTCCTTTATGTACATTATTACATTTGAGGCAAATTAAGAAAATATTATTTAGTCTAAAGCTTAAGAATTGTTTCATTAATATATCCCTGCTCTGACCACAAATATTAACATGTGTTCTTCTGTTAAGATAAATTTTGTGGTGAAATTCTTAATGTAATCCACTAATATGATAATTCCAACTGTAAAGATAATTTAGTGTCCATGCATTTACCTGACAGTTAATAGTGACCACACAGACATCTTTAGAAAAAGGTTCAAGTCTTCCTCCATAAACTCTCTCTACACCCAGCCAAAAATCAGACCACGATATCAATAAACTGCATGTTGACAGGCACCACCAGGAACTATCTGACAAAATAAAAAGTAATTTTGTTGCAACAATACATTAAAAGCACATACAATTTAGAAGATCAAAGGCTCCTTGTGTGGGGGTCCTTTAAGGTATAACAGTTTAAACCCCCCCCCACCTCCATGCGTTACCTCAATTTTATTTCCTAAAGCATGCCTAACAGAAAAAAACAAGCAAAACCACAGATGCACAGCTACACATGGTGACCAACATTCCTGTACAGTTTCATGACTCTAAGTCAAATATTTTTTTAGTTTCGCAAGACACAAGTTGAAAAATGCAAATTTTTTACTTAGTCAAGGGCAATAACTCTACAAATACATATTTATAAAAATCCCCAAGCAAACATCCAGGTGCATAACTACACATGCTGACCAACAGTCCTGTAAAGTTTCATAACTTGAGGTCAAATACTTTTTGAGTTACGCACGACACAAGTAAAACAAGAGCACCGCTAGGCGGAGCATAATATGCCCGAAAGTTTGTTTTTTTTTGCTAGTAAGGATGAAACATTTGTAAGACATGGGAATTTAATACAGTATTACCTCCTTCGAAAAGCAATCCTCCTTTATAGCTGAAGAACCTTCATATATATACAGTTGCTGTTTTCAAAGCATCAGCATCAAGTTGTAGTTATGCTACCGAAACCACAACTTTCAGTGTTAAGATCATTGTGACCCTGACCTTTGACCTTATGACCCTAAAATCAATAGGGGTCATCTATTGGACATGGCTGTTCATCCTGTAAAATTTTACAGCTGTAAGTTGATTAATACTTAAGTTATTGAGCGGAAACTGTTTTCAGTTTTAAGGTAATAGTGACCTTGACCATTGACCTTGTGACCCCAAAATCAAAAGGGGTCTTCTACCCAACATTGACAATCATCATATGAAGTTTGAATACTGTGGGCCAAATGGAACTTAAGTTATGCTCCAGAAACCATTTTCAGTTTTAAGGTAAAAGTGACATTGACCTTTGACTGTGTGACCCCAAAATCAATAGGGGTCTTTTACCCAATATGGACAATCATCCTATGAAGTTTGAAGACTGTGGGTCAAATGGAACTTAAGTTATGCTCCGGAAACCATTTTCAGTTTTAAGGTAATAGTGACCTTGACCTTTGACCTTGTGACCCCAAAATCAATAGGGGTCTTCTACCCAATATGGGCAATCATCCTATGAAGTTTGAATATTGTGGGCCAAATGGAACTTACATGTAAGTTATGCTCCGGAAACCATTTTCAGTTTTAAGGTAATAGTGACCTTGACCTTTGACCTTGTGACCTCAAAATCAATAGGGGTCTTCTACCCAATATGGGCAATCATCCTATGAAGTTTGAAGACTGTGGGCCAAATGGAACTTAAGTTATGCTCCGGAAACCAAATTGCTAACGGACGGACGTTCTCACAGGACAGTAATTATGTGGCTACTCTATTGTTCTCTCTATTGTTCTTTTTAGCCACACAAAAGAAAATAGCCACATAAAAGCATTATTGAATGAATGACATCAAAGAGAAAGAACAGTTACCTATTGTCCCTCTAGCCCTGTGAGTGCGGAAGGACGGATGGACAGACGCCAGGGGGTATAACATAATAGAATTTCGGGCATATAAAAATTCAAATCTTTACTAAGTCAAAGGCAATAACTCTAACAAAATTGAATTAATCCACATGTAAAACCCCAGGTGCACAAATTTACATGCTTATCTACATTCCTGTTTGTTAACTAGCTCAAGTGCTTATAGAGGTGCATGTGACAACATTTTGGAAGGGTTTTTACTAAGTCAAGGGCAATAACTCTGCAAGTACTTAAAAAATACACAAGCAAATTCCCAAATTCCAACTACACATGCTGACCAACATTTCTGAAAAAAATCATTACTCTAGGCTATTTTATACTTTTTTGGGCTAAGCTGAATAAATGCACAAACAATATTTAATATTCAACAAGATCAACAAATATGCTTTTGAGAAAATTTAGGAAAACTATAAAAAAGACCCTAATTTTGGTATTAATTTTAGGGATATTTTGAGTAAGACTCACTAATAAGTAAAAAGAAAATGGTCAAACAAGTGTTCAAATATGTGGGTCACTGCGGTAGGGTATATTATTTATGCAACTGTCACATTATTGTATGCAACTGTCACAGTATTATATCCAACTGTCAAAGTATTGTATGCAACTATCAAAGTATGGTATGCAACTATCAAAGTATTGTATGCAACTGTCACAGTATTGTATGCAACTATCAAAGAATTGTATGCAACTGTCGCAGTATTATAAGCAACTATCAAAGTATTGTATGCAACTGTCACAGTATTGTATGCAACTATCAAAGTATTGTATGCAACTGTCACAGTATTGTATGCAACTATCAAAGAATTGTATGCAACTGTCACAGTATTATAAGCAACTATCAAAGTATTATATGCATTACTATCAAATTATTGTATTCAACTGTCACAGTATTATATGCAAGTGTCACAGTATTGTATGCAACTATCAAATTATTGTATGCAACTGTCACAGTATTATATGCAACTGTCAAAGTTTTGTATGCACTGTCAAGGTATTGTATGCAACTGCCACAGTATTGTATGCAACTATCAAATTATTGTTTGCAACTGTCACAGTATTATATGCAACTGTCAAAGTTTTGTATGCACTGTCAAAGTATTGTATGCAACTGTCACAGTATTGTATGCAACTATCAAAGTATTGTATGCAACTATCAAAGTACTGTATGCAACTGTCACAGTATTGTATGCAAGTGTCACAGTATTATATTCAACTATCAAAGTTGTGTATGCAACTGTCACAGTATTGTATGCAACTGTCACAGTATTAATTGCAACTGTCAAAGTATTGTATGCAACTGTCACAGTATTGTATGCAACTTCAAAGTATTGTATGCAAGTGTCACAGTATTATATGCAACTATCAAAGGATTGTATGCAACTATCAAAGTATTGTATGCAACTGTAACAGTATTGTATACAACTGTCACAGTATTGTATTCAACTGCCACAGTATTGTATGCAATTGTCACAGTATTGGATGCAACAGCTACATCCTTGCATTTCTTATATTTCTTTGCAACTGAAACATGAGTTAAAGCTTGAATGAAATATCTTATAAATATCTCATTAAACAAGATGTGCTTTTAAAACACCAATTTCCAAACCTATTCACTGATTGCAATTTAGATGAGTATAGACAGGTATATGGTAGCATATATTTGCCAACATTTTTTTTGATGGGTTCACCTATCATTATGAATATAGAATAAATAGATTGAGAATATTCAAGTTTTTTTCTATAAATATATGATATATTTTCATAGAGTGGTATGAAAATAAATACTTCATGACTGGCGGTAGCCACTAGCGAAATATGATAATTTTCATGCCACAAGATGAAAATTAATCATGTATTTAATTACAGAAAAAACTGAATTTTCTGTTTATTTATAATAGACATTTTACTCTTTTTTGACATTTAACAATTGGAAAGACTTTCCCTTAATTTTGTGCACTGGCAGAATTTAAAAGAAAGTAGTCCAGTAAGACACCAGTGAAAATACGGAAAATAAGTTTCACTGCTGTGAAAAATACAGAAAATAAAAATACGCATTTTATTTCATCAATATTTTTCAATATAATATTATTTCATTTATAATCATATAATAAACCAAATTTATTGGATTCATATACTTCTTATTGTACTTTTCAACTCATGACGTCACACTAAAAAACATGCAGGGCTGTGCAAACCATTTTTACGGAGTTGCTAAAGTGGCATGGCTATGTGATAAAAAAAAACTTGTTAGAACACTCACTTTTCATTGATCTTTTACTGATATTTGGCGTGCAGCGACATGCACTTTCATTAATGACTTCATCAAATCATGACGTCACATTGTCCTTTATAAAAACGAATTCTGTAAACTTTTACATTTTTAAAATGATAGGTCAAGATATACATGTGCTTCCCATATTAAATTAAGCACATTTGAGCCGCGTCATGACAAAACCAATGCGTAATGCGTTTGCGACCAGCATGGATCCAGACCAGCCTGCGCATCCGTGCTGTCTGATCAGGATCCACTCTACTTGTTATAAGAGTTGGTAAGGGAACAGCATGGATCCTGATCAGACTGCGCGGATGCGCAGGCTGGTCTAAATCCATGCTGGTCGCAAACGCATTATGTTGGTTTTGTCGTGACATGGCTCAGTTTACTCTTGACAGAGTGTATTTCTGATGATATAACCAGTCAATTCTGTTTAAGTTAATTATTATTTTAATCCACATTCATATATAGTCCAGCTACTGTGAAAATTATGTTTTAAAACATAATTTCACTGTCCACTGAAAAGCATGTAAAAATAGTATAATTTAATGCTTACTATATCCATTCTGTGAGGCCAGGAACCGTGTAAGCTGAATTCCCTCCTCTACTGTACATTGACACACACTCTGTAAGTTTTCCTGACCACACTTTCCAAGTACATACAGTCGCACAACATCATTCAAGAACATCTCACAGCCGGGATACAGTTTGTGCAAGAGTGACAAGGGAACCAGCATTGTAGAAATCTTGCCAGCTAACTCTGTTTGTCCATTTGGCTACAATCATGCAAAATTATTCAAATATGATATGGAAATGTTTTGATTAGATTTTAAATATCATGTCTCAGCAACAATATGCACTTATTCATTTCTTTCAATTTAATGTGCAATAAAAAATATTGGTTTATTAACTTTCCGCAGTGCTGACGTATCGGACACAAAATTTGCAGACAATTCCTTGCACATTCCTGTGTTTAATACTGGATATACATGGTGAATTAAGAAAGAAAAAAACCTGAGAATATAGATCTACATGCAGGGTTTTTCCTAGGATTTTGGGAACATGACCCTTACACATGGAATTCGGAATTTCAGCCATGTTTTCAGTTTTGTTAAAAATTGGGGAAAAAGCATGACTGAAAATTTGCAGTGATTAAAGTGAATGAAAACAATCACTGTCTAGAATGACATCTTCAAGGCATTTAAATTAAGCACTGAAATGATAACAGTGAAGAAGCCCTTATCTGTAGAGTTTTTTTATTATTATTTTTTTTTATTTTGTAACTTTCAATTGAGAATTTTTACCTGTGGATCAGGAAAATAATAAACTATTTTCAATTGGGAATATGACCAAAATCAGCTATAAAATCAAAGTCAAACAAAATCCCTGACAAGTATACTACTAATTATATACCTCAGTAGCTTCAAGCATGTTACTACAAGTTGTTCCACACGAATCATTTGACTGCAAATGTTCTCTCTCAATAGTGTTGCTCTCTTCATGTAAAACAATATTCTGTATCCGTCGAACAGCTGGCAATAACAATTTAGTAGATGCAAAAGTAAGGGGGATCTTAAAACTAGTGTTAGCATACTTCTCTGTAAAACCTTTCAACATTTTTGTACAGTTTAGTACAGTATTGTTGCACGGTTTAGTATGTTTTTCTTTCACCAACTGAAATAGTAAATATAATTTGGCGACATCTTTAAGACTGTCTATATCAACTAGAAGTGTTCCATGTGTCACAAACATAAAATGTTTAAGGAACATAAGCTGTTCTAGCTGGGAGCAAGGATGCATATTTGTTTCATTTGTAGGATATCCCAGAAGCAATTTTAAGTTGTCCAGAACTACACAGCAATGTGGACTGGGGCACCACAATAATATTTCCTTCACATCCGTCCAAACTGCCATCCTTTTATTGTTGCTAACAACAAATGGTATATGATCCAGTCTTAACATGGCAACATCAATCGTAGTCTTCTGTTTATTGTTCTCCATCTTCATGTTATAATATCTTTAAATAGATATGAAACAATGTCATCCAACATATATTAAACTTTCTACTATTTTACTAAGTATTAACTTATATAAAGATTGAATATACTGTGCTCCTCTTAGTTCAGGATACTTAATGCTTTGAAACCAGAAAGAAAACAACAAATTTATGAATCTTATGGTACAAAAATTGTCATAATCGACCATTTATTTGAAGTAATTGACCATTTACCTATGTTTTTTACTCTTCATTTTTTATTAAAAATTAATTCCTGGTACAAAGTACCTTAGTTGCCACTCATAGGAGGTTCTTTTCATAAATATTTTTGTTAATGTTTTGTTCAACTGTGTTTGAAATATTCAAATAATGATTATTTTTATCAAATAATGATAGATTCTTCAACAAATTATTATTTCACCCATGATTTATTCCCTATTTTTTGTGATATACCAAAAGGCTTACAATCTCGGTAGATAGTACCAACAGGATACTTTTTAGTGTATTATGGAGAAAGAACAAATCATGCAAATGTGTCGCGAAAACGCATTCCAAAAGAAAAACTCTATAAAGATAATATGTGCAACTCATTACATACTTTATAATTTTTTATCTCAATCACTTTACCGAAATCGAAGTTATCTTCCATTTGTCATGACTGAAAGCTTGTGCTGCTGTTCCTAAAACAGGAAATTTAGTATTATTATGTTCCATTTTCGGTTTGTTTACAATTTTTCAATCATTGAAGAATTCTCGCGCGAGCAAAACTTTTAAAGTCGTTTTTGATTGGTTAGGTGATCTTGACTAATTCCATTACCAACTCGTATAGCCGGTATAGCATGCCCCTGACTATCAAGCCACTTTGAATATATTTTTTTTTCTTTAACTATATCGTATAAGAATGCTGGGGAAAAGAATAATTCACGTTTCGTATCAAATTAACATGTTACTCCCGATCAATTTCTCGAGTGAAATTGTAATGCCGAGAACTTAGAGCTATATTGCAACATTTAGTACCATATACATTTGTAACAAATATTTTAAAAATATAGGAAGTGGCTAGCCGTACGGGCCCGTACGGCTAGCCAAAAGTTCTAGCCGTACGTGAGTCACGTACGACTAGCCAGGACACACTGTATTGGCTAGCCGTACGGCACTTTTCAAAAATATATGGAAGGCGAAAGTGCATATGTTAATTATGACTTTAAGCGAGGGTTTTAGTCAAGAATGTTTACTTTTTAGAGATTAATCGACGTGTTGGCTACAGTAAAGAATTTACTTTGTCATCTCAAGACGTCGAGAAAAAATAGCGTTTGGTTGCAATTAAATAACATCAATTGAAATAGTTTACAAAATTTGATAATAATCCTTTTTTGTTTTAAACTGAAAAAAAAACCACACCGAAAATAATTGCTGTTGGGCTCTGATAATTGCGTCAATTACCGACGGTATAGAAGTTTGTCCATCGTCCATCATTAAGAAAAGTTTTTATTATTAAATTATTTTTCCTTTTCACCGTTTTTTTTTTAATATTCTTTTTATTTATTTATTTACTCCCCTCCGATCATTATTTATTCGATCCATGTGCTTAATTAACATAAGCATGAAAATTAAGGACGTTATAACATGCAACTTCAATTTTATTAAGATAGATTACTGTATACAACGCTTGTAAACTCGTATTCATTTTTTTTTTGCAAAATTGCGGAGCATCTTTATTAAAGTGGACAAATGCGGAGATTTGATTAAAATCGTTGTTTAAAGACACAAAATAACAAATGCATTTTCGACTTTCATATAATTTTGAAAAGTGCCGTACGGCTAGCCAATACTGTGTGTCTAGGCTAGTCGTACGTGACTCACGTACGGCTAGAACTTTTGGCTAGCCGTACGGGCCCGTACGGCTAGCCACTTCCTTAAAAATAACGATGCTTTGGTAGAAATGACAAACACATTGTGATGTCGTTTAAAAAATTGTGACCTTTTCTAGCGAAGTATCCCAGTTGATTGATTCAGGGGCATCGTGACCGTCTTCTTTTATGTTAAAGTAATTCGCCGTACGTAACATATTCTATGAATAATTTCAACAATATGAATATGGCTCAATGTAAATTGTTACTAAATAGGAATCGGTAGAACTGCGTCACCAACTCACGATTTTTTTTGTTATTCATCAGGTTATATGGTCCTATATAAACAGATGTTTGCAGATGCAACCCGAGCCGCTAGGCGAGGGTTATATTGCAAAATAACCGTTTATTTACGGCCATATAACCTTTCAGTAATATCTATAACAAATTTATAAAACAGCACACTTTCTTTCTTACAGAAAAAAGATATATGCACAAATTGAAAGCAGCCGTGCACATAAAACTATATAAACGTCGCGATAATCCAATGATCATACAAACGTGCAGTATTATAAAGTTGCTGTCAATTTTCTAAAAAATCTCACTTTTTTTCTCAAAAAAAAAAGAAAAGAAAAAGAGGAAGCTCGCGGTATTCTAAATCCGTTATAATTTTCCTGACAGGTTATATGACTGTATACAAACGCTACCTTCTTCAGTTGACAATGTTTGCTCTTTCTAAAGATGTTTCTAAGACATAACATGGCATAAACGTTATGAAAATTCCGTGTGGTTGTTCAAGTAGGGGAACAAGGCCGCAAATTGCGGCGCATACATCTCAGTACGGCCTCAAAGAATATATATGTCAATGTAACACGATCTGTTACTTTTAATGATGTCACTGTACTTTGTGTCCGTTATTGTTTTCAAAGAGTTGCTTTTTATCCTTGACAATAAATATTCAAATACAGATATAACTGTAACTATCGTCGAGTGCGATCATGCAACCAATCATGAATGTTCTTGATAAAAGCAGACTTCGACAGGTGGAAGAGGAGTCACTTTAGTACAATATACATGTACTGTCTGACAAATTTTCTATAAGACTTAAGTCCCATATGACCTGACCTTGAAATCAGTCACTAGGTTTTCATTTGATCCGACATAAGTTAATATTTTTCATCCAAAATGGCCTGTGCTCATACTTGACCAAAATGCGATTAACACAAACATTTTGACAATTCTTAAAGAAAGAATCAAGTGTTGAGGTGACTGAATGGTTAAATTTGGCACGATGGAAGCGGGATGCAATGTGGAGGGGGAGGGGGTAGTTCAAGACTAGAAATGTGTCGTCACGCCACGGATGCCCCGCATGCAGCCAAAATTTCAGATGTTATAATATTTAGTTCCAAATTTGTATGCACAATTTTTTTTCATTCTAAGTTCAAAGCCCTTAAAACTATTCAATATTAACACAAACCATTTTTATACAACGTTCAAGGCACTGAAACTATTCAGTGTTAACCTTTTGTAAATTGCATATTGCATATTTGTAGCCAAAATAATGGTTACATACATTTCAACAGAAGTATGAGTGCTAAAACTGAAAATTTAAAATTTTTCCAACATTCAAGAAAGATAATTTTGTCCAAAATCATTGAACTACGACCAAATTCAATCTTGATCTGCTTATTCCTAAGATGTATCTATATGTACAACCATTGGGGAGATAATGAACGGAAACTTAAAATTTCCGATTTTTTTTTCAAAGTTTAAGAGGGATAACTCTGTCAGCTATCATCAAACAATGACCAAATTCGAAATTGACCAATGCATTCTTATGTTTAATTTGAGTTGAATATGTACAACTGTTAGGGAGATAATGAATGGGAACAGAAAACTTTTTTTTTTCAAAGTTGCCAAAAATCATCGAACCATGACAAAATTCGAACTTGACCTGCGCGTTCCTTTGACATATCCATATGTCAAATTTGAATTGAATGTGTAACACTGTCGGGGAGATAATGAACAATAACTGAAAATTTAAAATTATTTTCAAAGTGAAAAGGACATAACTCTGCCAAAAATCATCGAACCATAACCAAATTAGAACTTGGCCTGCGCATTCCTTTGACTTATCCATATGTCAAATTTGAGTTGAATGTGTAACACTGTTGGTCCTGAGTGTTTTGTAGATTTAATGAACGGAAACTGAAAATTTCATATAATTTTCAAAGTGAAAGGGGCATAACTCTGCCAAAAATCATTGAACCATGACCAAATTCAAACTTGACTTGCGCATTCCTTTGATGTATCTATATGTCAAGTTTAAGTTGAATGTTTAATACCGTTGGGGAGATAATGAACGGAAACTGAAAATTTCATATTATTTTCAAAGTAAAAGAGGCATAACTCTGCCAAAAATCATCGAACCATGACCAATTCGAACTTAACCTGTATTTTTTCATGACATATCCATATGTCAAATTTGAGTTGAATGTGTGCAATCGTTACTAATTATATGGCGGGGGCATAAAAAAATGATAAGAAATAAACAATGAATAAGTTCAAGAATTTGTGTAATTCATCGGGTTTTTTTTTTTTAATTTTTATGTACAATAAATCGTCAGAAGTTAATACTTTCAATCAAACATGGTTCTGCTTATACTTGGCCAAAATGTGATTAACACAAACATTTTGACAATTCTTAAAGGGACTCCACTGAGGTTTTTTGACAAGATGGGACTGAAAATATTTTTTCAAGATAAATGTACCATTTGATGAAGGTTTAGACCACTAATCTTTGTGCAAAATTTCAGATCATTCGCGCACTTCGTTTTTCCAGAATAATTATTCAAATTGTAAAAAAATGACCCAAAATGAAAAGCGTTTAAACGCCTTTCACTCAAATCGGGCTAAGGAAAGCATAAAAATACGATTTTCAATTTATTTCAAAGTATATTTCTGAACTATCTATTGCATATACTTCTGTTTAAAGTGCCCCAGCTCATTTCTGCAAGAAATTTAAATGTTATGTTTTAGACTTTTAAACCTCAGTGGAGTCCCTTTAAAGAAGGTGACTGAATTTGATTTGACAGGAGGGAAGCAGGGTGCAAAGTGGGGTGTGAGGGGTAGTTCAAGTTAAAATTGATAAGAAATAAACATAAATAAAGAAGAAATAAAGAAATAAGAAATTAACTTCAAGACTATGTAAAATTCTTTTTTTTTTATTTTTACTGTACAATAACTTCTCATAAACAACATACAATAACAATGGAAGTTTCATCAGCACAAAAAATATTTAAGAAACAGTGAAAAGCAAGTTTTAACTCTATATTTACATATCATCATATTTCACATGATGAACTTTTAAAACATGTAATATGAAAAAACTAATGACTGGTGTTCTTTAATGGGTCTGATATTAAGTAAGTTAGTCAATAAAATAGCTCAATATGATATGAATGACTTTAAAATATGAACCACGTATAGTATTAGTAATAGGAAATGGCAACATAATTGATACACGATTTTAGTATGAAAATTATATGTCTATACATGATGTACTATACTTTAAATATATTTCAAGTCTTCTGCAAATAATTCATGATCATGAATCAAAATCTAAAAATTAAGTAATTGTCGGTTCTTTTTAATCGATTTACTAAAAACAACAGTAAAGTCCATTCCATATTTTAACACATGATGAGAAATATAACCAAATACTAAGAACAACAAGTCTATTAGGCAAAGTTCTTCCAAAAAAGTGTCTCATGAACTCATGATTGAAGCATGTTTAACATACTGTCAACCAGTAAATACATAATTAAAGGCACATTATGCCTCAGAAATTCGCTTGTCACATATGACAGGGAGTCGTTTAATTCAAACCATTTATATAGGAAAAAGATGTTGGGAGTACTGAAACAAGGTCGGATAAGACAGGGAGTTGTTTAAATCAGGGGGTCGCTTAGGCAGTCTTGACTGTACATGTATATTTTTTTAATTCTTTAGAAATGTCAAACATGTGTTTTAATAAAGTTTTAATAATGGATTAAGAACATGTTGGGTGTTTAACAACTGGAGAAAGTAACGCTGAATGAGCAGTAATATGTAGTTAAGGTAGCAAAATGTAAACAAAGTAGTATTTTGACTTCCATATAAAATACTAATTCACTTTAATTATACCAATGGCCAACAGAGTAAAAGTTGCAGAAGATATTCCATGAAGCTTATAAGTATTTATTATTTTGGAAACGGTGACAAAGTACCAGAAATAAAGTTTTTTGAGGAATAAAATTGATAGAATGAATTTCTGAGGCATAATGGGCCTTAAAATTTTAATCCTTAAAATAACTGTTTGTAGACTGCCCCCTAGGCCGTACAAAAGAACATCATTAATACTGTCACATAAATTTTATTAATTTCTTGCTTTAAGTCACAGCAATAGTGTAAAAGGTCATAGGGTTATTGGTTGATAAACACATAATGCGCTAGTAAACATATAATGTATTATTGCAATCCGAAATTGACACCTGAACCATCAATAATATCATTGCTGAATAAGTTTCACAACTTCCCCACATGACTGTCTAATTGCTCACTCATAATTTTTCAGAGATGCAATGTTCTTCAAAATGTTTATCTTTCTACAAGATTCTTTAAAATAACCTCTACCCCTAAGCTGTAATAAAGTTTTGTTTTTTTACACAATCACTTCATAGTAATCCTAATCCATCATAAGACAAATAACATACCTTTCAAAGAAAAATATTAACAATTATTTAGAGGAAATAGCTGTTTATAACTGAAAATCACAATGTTTTTTTTCTACTATTCTAATACATGTATTATAATATCAATCTTATTTTTGTTACATTTTATTACAAGATCTTTAGTAACTTATCATTACAACTACAAGAATCTGCATGTCAATTGGTTTCTTCAGAGCAGAAAATATACATGTGTATACATTTCTATGACATAAAAGATATATGAGCCACGCCATGACAAAACCAATATACTGATCAGGATCGGTACTGTTCGCTATCAGTTTCTCTACTTGTAATAGGGTTTGTAAGCGAACAGCATGGATCCTGATCAGACTGCGCGGATGCGCAGGCTGGTCTCGATCCATGCTGGTCGCAAACGCACTATGTTGGTTTTGTCGTGACTCGGCTCATATATTTACATCAAAAAGCTAACATAGTAGGGAGATTCTCTATTCACTTATTTCTCATACTTACACAAGTATAATCTGACAAAAACAAGAAGACATACACAATGTATACATCACTATCGTTTGTATAATTTCACAATAAAATATTATGATAAAACTCACTTGAAGACCTTTTACAAACACGCCATGAACTATATATATGACATTAATTGGGCTGTCTAAATCCTGTAAAATATTTACTTGATTCATAAAACAATTTGTTTACCTAAATCAGACTTTTATTTTAATATTAAGTCCATGCCTTAATTAAAATGTTTTTTCTTCTTCATGCCAATAAATCCTCCAATAAAACTGCACACAGTCATCACTGAACATAATATAATAGCAGATGAAAATTTTGCTACGGAACAATTTTTTTTTTCAAATGGTATTTAAAAGCATCAAATAACCGTGACACTTTGTGTTAAGACACTTGCCTCAGTTACAAAATGGAAAACGTGTGTGCAATACTTGAAATTTTGTACAGGCATATTTCACAACCATTTAAGGTTTTGACAAAAGAAAGTAAAATATAAATGCTTATTTAGTAAACTAGACAACACTCATTTAGCGTATAAAGTATTTGCCCTATGTTGATCGTATAAAAATATTTTGTTAAGTCAAAGACATTGTCAAAATAGATCAGCAGGGGCACTTAAAACAGAAAGATATGCAATGAAATATACTGAGAAATAAATTGAAAATTGTATTTTTGTGCTATTCTTGCCAGATTTAATTGAAAAGCATTGCGAAACTTTTCAATTATAGGCAATTGTTCACAATTAGAGTAATTACACTGGAAATACAGAGCAAGTGAATGATCTGAAACTTTGCACACAAGTTATTGGTGTAGACCTATATCAAATGGAACATTAATCTCGAAAAATTATTTCCAGTCCCGTCATGTCATGGAGTCCCTTTAAGAGATTTCAATTTCAAGATACAAAATTTGAGATACCAGCAGTATAAAGCCTGGTCAGACTGTATGGATGTGCAGGCTGGCCTGGCTCTATACTGTTGGTAAAGGCAAGCCGGTTTGGGTACGAGCATGTTGAAGGTTTATAACAACATCTTAGCAAATAAAACATGTTAAGAATTCTTTTAATCTTTTCAGTCAAGTGTTTAACATGGAGAAAGGTATATTGGATCATCCGAAATATCAATTACAGTTTTCATTATAATAAAAATTAAAATGGCATGTATGTTCAATGTGTTTGTAACAATATGTTTCGTGTAATTTCATATTTTATCATGATTCACACAATAACAAAAATAGACCTTACAGGCTATAAACATGCAACATTAAAATTATATACACAACTAACCAGCTCCTGACCACAAGTCAGGACATCGTCACAGTCAATTAATACATACATGCAAACATACTTCATGTACGTGTAAAGTGGATAAATTGTTATTCAATCCTAAACATATAAATACATGTACCTACCATCTCTACTTATGTTAAAAAAGAACAAAAATCATGTAAAATTTATCTCATACATTAAAACTGTATACAATTTTTCCATGTTTAAAATAAATGAACATTAGTTACACTAATAAAATAAAGTGAATGAAGCAGTTTCAAATTTGAACTCAATAATGATCAAGTTTCTAAAAATCGTTTATCTTTCAATAGATATTTTCCAATTAATATTTACGGTTACTAGAGTTAAATATAAACGCTATTATTGTTTTATTTTAAATCAGTATTCATCATATTGAACTATTAGTAATATAGTTTAAACAATTTATCTAAAGATAACATATTTAAACTTAAGAAAAGCTGAAAAACGCTTTAAGTATTCAAGATAAGTATTAACTATTATCACTAAAATATTTCAAAATTTAAACATGATTTCGTAAATCTCCAACTCCATCCACAGAAAATTTCAATTCAATTTTTAAAATGATTCATTTCACAAAAAAACTTAACTTTGAACACTAATAAGACTTTTGCTTTAAAGTTTTTATCATCAAGCATTCATGAATAAAATAGGAATTCATAAATTTGGCATCTTTCCAATAATTATTCATGAATTTGAAATGTTTTCATTGTATTTTTTCTATTAAGTACTCACAAATCCAACATCTTATCCATGCAATATTGCAAATTAGTACATTGTAGCATGAAGCATAAATAAATTATGGAAACAGTATTTGAAACTAACCTCCAATCTATAGTGTAAAAATCTTAGGTCATAGAAAAAACATTTACAATACAAAAAACCCTAATGGTGACATATTTATCATTTTTCATAACTATCTTGTCAAAACATAAAATTTGTCATGTGTAAATGTCATTCAACATGTCAAAAAATATATATTTTAAATTAACAAAGTCAACCTTTTTAAAAAATTTAAATTAGCAAAATAATAAAAAAGTGAAATATACTTCATTTATTTGGGGGATTTTAAAGCAAAATTTGATATTCATGTATTTTAATATAATGATTATGAGCATATTACCCTAGCAACCTTTCAAGTCATTAAAATCTATCAATTAGTATAGAGAAATTTTAGTTCTTATCTGAAACATTTCTGAAAAAAGATTTCACATGCCAGGACTTTTATCTCTTTACATGCTTCATCATAACTATAAAATTAATAATAAAACAATTTCACAATAGGATATAAAATATATATCATCATGTCACCCTAGTGCAATAACCAGTTAACTCCTATTGAATTTAGAAGAACTTAACCTGTTACTGCAATAAGGTGACAAATTCTTCTGTACAATCAAATACTGGTTACATCATTTGTCTCCACTGATACATCTTTAATAAAGGTTGATCTATTATCACTATCAACACTTCACTTATTTAAGTGCATACAGGTTTGTTATCATCATCCCTTCACTTCAAAACCAACGTCCATACCCTCAATGTTCAGAACTGGCTGTGTATCAAAATGCCCTATGATTAGTTCTATCATGTCTTAAAGTTAATGTCTATGATTTCTTCCACTACGCCTTTCCCTGTCTCTATCTCTACTTGGGACTATGATTTTCCCCCCGAATTTTCTTTTGAAATAAATTGATGCTCGTTTTAAATTTTGACCTTTTTCTCAAATGGTGATTTTCAGGCCCTTCTTTTAAATGTAAATCTACTTCTATAAATTTTCTTTTCTAGAAAGCCTTCTTCGCCCTTCTATCTCTAGATGGGCCCCTTTTTATACCCATTTTCCCCTCCTTTTTTTGTCTTGTCCCTTCTTTGATTTTTCCTTTCCCACCCCTTTTTCTCTCATTTGCATCATTTTTGGTTTTAAAACTGCCTAAAAGGGGGCCCGGGCTCACTTTGTTCATGTTTGCTTGCAAAAAAATTTTCTGTTCCGGATTCTTTAAAAATTTAAAGGCCTCCCCCAATTTTAAACCTTTTAAATTTTCTCTCATTAGGGGTTTGACCCAAAAACCAAAATTTTGGCGTCCTTTCAGCAGTTTTTTTCCATAATTTAGATGGTGGTCCCCAATGGGATCTAATAATAAAGGGGGGTTTATTTTTTTGTTCTTTTTTTGTTTTAAATTTGCCTGTGGACGAGGGGTTCCCATATATTTTTTATCCCCTGGGGGAATTTCCGATTTTTGGGTCCCCGTTTGGTTTTGGTTTTGGGAAACCCTTACACCGGCTTGCATATGTGGGGGAAAGGGAAAGGGGGCCCATCTGGGGCTGAGCTTTTTAAATCCGGGGCCCTTTTGAAAGCAACATTTTTCCAACTTGGTTACCCGAGAATTTTTTGGCCATTTCCATTTTTTTGGGGCATAAAAGTTGGGGCGTCAGGTGCCCATGGGGTTTGGCTTTGGGGTACCCCCTTGGGGGTTTATGGGAAATCAATTGGTTTTTGGTTTGGCCCCATTTTTGCATTCCATGCATTTGTGGAACCATGGGTGGCATTGGAGGAGGCTCAATAGGCTCATTTTTGGCAATTTCTAGAACAATTTGTTGGATTCTTTCATCACTCAGTTGTTGACCATTTTTCTTATTCTTCCTTTCCTTTTTCTTCTTCTTCTTTTTACTGTTTTTGGACTGGTATTTAGTTTCACCTTCATTGTCAGAATTGTCATCATCTCTACGATTTCCTTCCTCATTAATTTTCTTTTTCACAGGAGGCTCTGGTGGTTTGGGCTTTGGTGGCTCGGCTGGAAGTGGGGGTTGTGATACCTCTGGGACAGGAGGTGGTGCCCATTCCCCTGTATGAGGTGGCATATTTTGCATACCAGCAGGCACACTTGTTGATGCTAAATGGTTCCATTCCATCCCTGGTGGGAGTGGCTGTGAAGACTCAGTTCCTGGAGGAAGAGGCTGTGATGAGGACATAAATGGCAACCTTAAACCAGGAGGAGGAAATGGATGCATTGGTCCTTCACCAGGTGGAAGTGGCTGTCCACTTGTTCCAGCCATGTGTATGGCCATTCTCTCATCTATATCACTATGCTGACTATCAATAACAGGTCTAAGATCAACATCATCATCAAGTTGTTCTCTGAAATCAATGTCCTCTGCTGGAGGAGTACCTCTTTCATCCACGTCTCCAAACAAGTTTGTTTTTGTTGAAGGACTCTGGTCATGAGGACTTTTCTGAATATATTTTCTCTTTCTCGGACTCAACTTCTTAGTTCCATCATCATCAAATCCTTCAAAGCTTCCACCAGATGAATCAGAATCATAATCAAAACCTAAAAATGACTTAGATAACTTATCCTCAGAGTCTTTTTCCTCTTTTTTACTTTTACTTTCTGTGACACTTGTTTTATCTTCAGATGTTTTAGACTGCCTGAGATCTGTGTCTTCAACCAACTCCTCTGATTCAGCTGTGAAAAGACCAGGGATCTTAGCTGGAGCTTCTTCTTCTGGTTCTTCTGCACTTCCTGGCAATTTGGAGAATAAGGACATCAAAGCTGTTGGAAGCTGGATCCCAGACTTTTTACCTTTATCTGAACTGCCGGCATCAGTATTTGCAAGGCCTTTGAAGAGTGCTGCTACATTTGGCACCTGTTTGGTACTTTGTTCAGTCTTTTCTTTCTCTTCTGACTTTGATTCCGGACTTTCATCTTGGATTTCTGAACCTGCTGCCTTTTTTGCAGTTTTGGAGTCTGTTATTGCTTTGCCACTTACTTCAGCCATTAGTTGTGAAACAATCTCATGTTGAGCACTCTGTTTTGTCTTCTCACTATCAGACTTTTCACTTTTATCATCACCAGAATTAACACTTACACTGTCAGATTTAACATTTTTATCTTTTTTCAAAGTTACACTATCACTGACAACCTTATTTGAAACCTCTTTTGCTGCACCCCCATGATCTACATAAAAACCTTTAGGTTTTAACAAGTGAATCAATATTATGGCACCTAATTTAGTAAGTTTTGATTTGTCTTCATTTTTATTTCCACTAACACCAGATGAAGATACATCTTTGTCTTTTGCTGCATCTAATCTTGATTTCACTGGAGGAGATGCAGCATCTGAGGCTATGTCAGAAGTTAATGAAGAAAGAATGGACATGGATTTTTCTAGAGCAGAAGTTGTGATAGTAGGTGGTAATACTGATGCAGATTTGGAAGGATTTAATGCAACTGATGATGGACCTGAGGGTGGTGGAACCCCTACTGGTGCTGGTACACCTGTAAGCACTGGTACTCTTAGATCAATATCCATTGGTTCCACACTATTGTCAGTTTTATCAATGTTTACTTGCTATGGAAGCTGCTTCTGCAGCAGCTGTTTTAGCCCTTAATCTTGGGTCTTTTGATGAGATTCCAATACTGGTAGCTGAAGAGCTTGTCACTGCAGTAGTAGCCGAAGGGCTGGAGAGTTTCCTGAAGGGGACTGACCTAATTTGGTTGAGATTCTTTTTTGTTCTAATAGACGTTTTTGTTCATCCACTTTCTTTGTAAGTTCTATAAGAAGTTTACGCTGATTGCCAAGTTTGGAGGTGGTTGCTAATGCAGCTACCATGGCAGCTGTGGCCTCAGCAGGATTTTTGCTCTGAGCTATTTTCTCCATCATCAGTGTAACTGGGTCGGCTTTTGATTTTTCTGAAAATAAATATATAGCATAAAACAGAGGCTTTGTGTGCTCTCAAATTTCACCAAAATATACATTTTACTTAAAATAGATACAGGGTCGGTATCCTGTTTCTCTGAAAATAAATATATGTAAGATATAGACAAGATGATTAGACAAGAGGGCCATGATGGCCCTGAAATCGCTCACCTGTATATAGATGCCCCCCCCCCCCCTCTGGGTGGGGCCAATTTTGTCCCCAGAGCTTTTATTTGAACAAACTTGGTAGTTGTTCACTAGAAGATAGTTCATGCTTAATATCTAATCTCTAGCTCTTAGAAGGTTTTTTAAGTTTTTACTATATACAGTGGAACCTGTCTAATCCGAACTCGTCCGGACCAGAAGAAAAGTTCGGATTAGAAAGGTTTCCGGATTAGAAGGTTTTTTTACATGTTTGTTCATGTTATTGGCAGAATAGTTTAAGGAAAGAAAACGGGAATGCATTTGAAATTGCAATTAAATTATTTATTTTTGCAATCTCTTATCGTTCATTTTAATACAATCATGTGAATACAAAAATAAATAGATAAATAAAAATAAATAAATAAGCAAAAAATGTTATATCCTCAAGGGTAAGTTAATCTACGATGTTAAACAGAAGGCTGAGACATGATTAAATATATACCAGCATTTGTCAATTGTTGTGTTTACTCTTATCCGATTCAGTGATTATCCGAATTCACTGACAGTTTCCAATAAATTTTTCATTACTTAATCACATGTCATTAAATCCATTACAGAAGATAAAAAGATACTTCTATTTGCATTATATCAAAATATTTATTGAAGGTGACGAAAAAGAAAAAATTTAAAACAATTTTTGTTAGTTATATAAGGCAAAAAAATAAGTTTTATTTTCACCCCTTTTCCTGGGGTCATACGTATAAACCCATTTATTAAAATTTTGGGTTTGTTCTTTACCCTGCAAGTGGGGCAAATTTTTTTTGGGTTTTTTTTGAAGGGTGGGTTGTGACTTTTGGGGAAAAAAATCGGGGTTGGGAAAAATTCCCAGGGGTTTAAAATTTTAGAGTAAAAAAAAAAAAAATTTTGGGGGAAAAAAAATCGTCTGGGGAATTGGGGGAGTAAAGGGGGGTTCCCGGGGTTTTTCCAAAAATGGTTTTTTTTAACTATTGAAAATAAAAATGAAAAAAATCGGGACCCTTCATTTTCGTTCGGATTAAAAAAGAAAAGGGATTCGGGATTAAAAGGGTTCGGTTTGGCAAGGTTTCGCACTGTAGATTTACAAGGAAAATCAATGATTCCCCGGGGTGGGGCAATTTTCTAACCCCCAGGGCCCTTATTTGAACAAATATGGTAGACACCCATTAGAAGATGTTTCATGCTAAATATCTTAGCTCTAGCTCTTAGGTTTTTTAAAAGTTTTTAATATATACATTTAAGGAAAATCAATGATCCATGGGGGCGGGGCCAATTTTGACCCCAGGCCTTTATTTAAAGAAACTTGGTAGACACCTACTAGAAGATATTTCATGCTTAATATCTTAGCAAGCTCTTAAGGTTTTTTAAAAGAAGAATTTTTTAAGTTTTTTACTAGATTATACATAAAGGGAAAAAACAATGACCCCCTGGGGTGGGGCCAATTTTGACCAAACTTATATTTGATTATACACTTGGTAGACACCCACTAGAAGATGTTTCATGCTCAATATCTAAGCTGCTAGCTATTTGGGCTTTTTTAAAAGAAGATATTTTAAGTTTTTACTATATACAAAATAAGGAAAATCAATGACCACCCAAGACGGGGTCAATTTTTGACACCAGGGCATTTATTTGAACACACTAGGTAGACACTGACTGGATGATGTTTCAAGCCAAAAATTTAAGTTCTAGCTCTTTCGGTTTTTTCTAAAAGAAGTATTTTAAGTTTTTTCTTTCAGTTGCTATGGCAACCAGAGTTCTTGCTTAGTCTGCTTAGAATTAAATTCTTTGAATAACTTTTAAAGTTGACTTACCAAAGGAACATTCCTGTGAAATTTCGGACGAAATTGGCTTAGGGTTTATGAGTAAAAGTTTCGAAGTAAAAGTTTACGGACGGGACGGGGTGGACAGATGCCGGACGAAAAAAGCGATCACAAAAGCTCACCCTGTCACTTGTGTGACCAGGTGAGCTAAAAAGCTCATAAAGTATTTTCTTTAACCACTTTCACAGCCACATATTATGTTAAAATGTTATTCCCAGTGCCAAAAATTTTCCAGGAATTCTGGACAATCTGGTGATTACTATTTGTGTTGAAATTATTTTCCTGGTTTTTCGTGGAAAGGTCGATCCACAAATTTAAGATAAAGAAAACAAAGTTTTGTTTTTGTCTTCTGTAAGTTTAATTTTGCATTGCTTTTTCCCCCTTTTTAAAAAAATAAAACCCTTTAACAAATTTAAAATTTCCCCCTTCATGCCCCCCCCAAAATTTAAAATTTAAATTAAAAGTGGGGAAGCATTTTTCTGAAATTTTTTTTTAAAAATTTTATGTCCTATAAACAAATTTTTAATGGCACATTTTCCCCGGAAAGTTAGTAAAAATTTAAAAGCAAAAAAACATGCTTTTCCATCTCAAAAAAGTATTTTTAAAAATTTTCCATGCCTTTTTAAAGAAGGGGAACACAAAATTAAAAAAAACCCCGGTAAATTTTTACTCCCGGAAACATATGTCAAAATTTTTTTAAAGGGGGTTTTTTCCGGGTTGTGTGGAACTTTGAATTTTAAACCCTCGGGATTTGGGAAATTTTCACAAAAAGAAAAAATTAAATGTCTTTTCCCATATAAGTCTAAGTATACAAAATGTACTAAGTTAAACCCCGGCACAGGAACAATTTTGACCCAAGAGGCATCATGGCATATATTATTTTTTGTAAAGAATCATGAGGTGATGCTACATGCTAAAATGTGCTAATTAAAGTTTCTAGGAGAAAAAAAATAAGAATACCAGGTTTAGGTTTTGCAGGCTCTTTCATTGCTTCTTTTTCGGGATCATAAGGTGCATTTAGGTCTAGAGGATAAACACTCCCTGGTTCATAGGTGTCATCTGTAAACAAATATAAGTAAGAATCAATCACATTAATGTTTATACTTTAATAATACCAAATGTTGTTTTGTGTGTAATATATATATGCTAATTGCATTTGATATTTATTGATCATATCTTTTTCCTTCTATCCAATTAACAACATATTTTGCCACAATCAAATGTATTAAATTTTCATGATGTTGTTTTGTTCTGATGGTCAATTCTCCTTTTTTGCTTTTGGTGCTTTTTTTTAGTCGAGTTTTAGTGATTTTGTATGGAAGTCAAAATACTTCTTTGTTTACATTTTGCTACTTTTATAACAAATTCACTGTTCTGTCCCCTATATATCACTTTTATTGTAATAATGCATATATGTAACAACAATTTTCATTGGATAATAATTGTAGTTATAATTTATATACCCTGCTCCTGCAAATTTTTGCATCATTTATATTTTCATTTTTTTTTTCATTTTATTATTATTCTTTGTTGTTATGTCACATCCATAAACAAGCTAATGAAGGTGCCCCGCTCCTTTCTTGGATTATTTTAAAGCTGTATAGATGAAAGGCACATTGATTATGCCTCATAAATGAATGAATTTTTCCTACTTTAGATAGGGCACACGAATTTTGTAACATTTATGGTAAATAACTGTTTTAAATTTAAAGCATGTACCGTAAAATGCTTGTTATCTGAAAATAGCAAAATTTATAGAAAGACTTCCATACAAATACTTATTCACTATAACTCTTCTAATTGCCAAAAAGCAACAGAACCGAAAAACAACTCAGGAAATTGACCACTGAGTATTTTTTTAACTTAAACTATAACATGGCATTAAAAAAAAGAAGCTTTTGAGGAGTAAAAAATAAAATCATTTCTAAGGCATAATGGGCCTTTCAATATCTAAATCAACAATATTAACTGCCAGTATATTACCCGTACCTTGATCTGATACATGAGAATATTCCTTCACAATCGGGTCAAATGAAATAGCCTTCTTCTTATCAGCAATGGAGATTTGAGGGGTACTAGAAGAGCTGGATGTTCTAGGGGAACTTGATGAGGACTTATCTGGACTTTCCGAATCAAACTGAAAAAAAAAAATTACTACATTTTTACAACCCCTACAGCAAAAGCTATTATCATGCATCATGTACATTGTAATAACATAGTTCAAAATTTTCACCGAGTACTTTTGAAATCATTACTTTCTGTAATTCTTTGTTACATGTGATTCTTAAAGCTTTAAGATCAAAGACTACTTTAAAAGGAATCCTGAAAATTCTTTAAATGGTTTATTGTTTCACATTTTAAAATATATTCAAAAGTGTGTAGATGATTTATATAACATGCTGTTTAGTAGACAACTGAAATATCAAAGTTAGTTATATTTTTCTAGATGGGTTAACACAGTCACAGCCACTCTGATTTTAGGTGGACCAAGAACATTGTGCATTATTTCAGGCATGGAAAAATTGTCCCTTCACTCCCTCTCCCCACCCCCTCCAAGTAGACCTTCCCCACCCCCTCCAAGTAGGACCACTATCATTTTCCCAGACAAACAGCCTCACAATGGAGGAATTAAGGTCTTTGACAGGATTCAAAATCTGATAGATAATTCAATATTATAAAATGCCATGGTCCCCTACTGTGCCTGAACCACTTGGTCATTGTCCCCTATGTGACTAAATGGCACTTGGCCATGGTCCCCTATGTGCCTGAATGACTTGGCCATGGTCCCCTATGTGACTGAATGACTTGACCATGGTCCCCTATGTGCCTGAATCACTTGGCCATTGGTCCCATATGTGACTGAATCACTTGGCCATGGTCCCATATGTGACTGAATCACTTGGCAATGATCCCCTTTGAGCCTGAATGACTTAGCCATGGTCCCCAATGTCCCTGAATGATTTTGGGCCTTTGGTCCCTTTTTTCCCGGAATAAAATTTGGGCCCATGGCCCCCTAGGGGGTTGAACCCTTTTTCCCAGGGTTTCCTCTATGTCCCTAAATCATTTGGGCCCAAAATGGCCCCTATGGGCTTCTTTTTAAAAAATGAAAGGCAAATTTAATTTTGGTCTTTAAAATTTTAAAAAATTAATGTCATAAAAAATGTTAAAAACCCCCTAACTGAGTGTAAAATAAAAAACATTTTTAACTTTCATGCAAAACCCAAAAACCAAACTGGGGCATTTTAAAAATTTTTCCCTTTTATTTTTCTTTTCCTTAATTTTTTTTATCAAAGTTTTTAATAAAACAATTTTGGGTTTTTACAAATACCCAATTATACTTTTTCTAAAATTTTTTACTCCCCATTTATTTCAAAAATTTTTAAATTTTTTATTCAGTTAAATTTGCCTTTTTTATCCCTTTGTTACCCCAAACCTGCAAAAAGCGGGAAACAAAATTTTTACCAAATGTAAACCAAAAAGGGGAAAAAATCCCACCAAGTGCAGCCCAAAAGATATAAGGAACATCTGTTTCCCACCCCGGGTTCATTTGGTGGGCATTTTTTCCCCTTAGGCTATCAGTAATTTTTTTAAAAAATTTTCCAAAAAATAATGAATGGTTTTGCCCGGGGAAAAAAAAGGGAAAACCCTTTTTTAAAAATTTTTTAAACTTTTGGTAAGGGGTTTAATAAAAATTGAAAATGCCAGAAAGTTTTAAAATTTTTTTCCAAAAATAAATTGTGTGAAAAGGGGAAAACAATCCCTATATTTTTACTAGAAAAATTTATTTTGAAAATGGAAAAAAATCTGCCCAACTGTGAGAAAAAAAGGGCAAAATTTTGTTTTTAAAAGGTTATGTTGATGGAATTTAAAAAAAACAAAGGATGTTTTGAAATTTTTAAAAAACATAAAGTTTTCAAAAAATAAAAATCACTTTCTAGAACCTGACAGTATCTCTTTATCATAGTCAATGTTACCACTTTCTCCATGCAAATGAATTGTTAATCTTTACCTCCAGAATTTTCTATCTCTTAAAGTGTAAAAAGCTATGTATCTGCAGCAAAAATTATCACTTGAATTAAAAAAAAAAAAAAGAATACTTTCAAAGTTGCTGTATGACAGAAATACAATGTAAAGCCAATGGCACATGCATTTAACCATTGCCAATAGTACTTGCATGAAATCATTATCGATGGCACACAGATGAAATAAATGCCAATGGCACTTGCATAAAATCATTGCAAATGGCACATGCATGAAATCACTGCCAATGGCACTTTCATGCAAATATTGCTAGAATGTCAAAACTCTCCTAAAATGAACAGCATAATACTTTGTGATCCGGAACTTTTTATTCTGTTTGCATACAATATATATGCGTGTGTCAAATAACAGAGACATTCTATGTAACAACTTTCTAGTAAATCTACCATTAAGTACATGAGCACAGCATAATTTTACTGTTAATGAAATTTATCAAAGTATTTCATTAGATATAGCTTTCATTAGATATAGCTTTATACCCTTTAAGTAATAATATATTTAATCATGCATCAAATACAAGCATCTCTTAATACAGTAATTTGTTACAAAGTCATTGTGGATATCACAAAATTTTCAGTTAATTTTCTTTTTTTTTATTATATGGTAAACATTATCTCCGACATTCTTTATACACTGGAATACTTTTAACGTTTTACCAAGAAAAGATCTTAAAAGTAAGAAAAGGCGATGAAATTAACCATTTTTACTGACAGGTGCACCTCCATGTTTTATTTCAGGCATGAGAGGTCACCTGAGTACAGCTGATTTTCAGGCTGAAAACTACTTCTGAGGAAGTTAAAGCCCCGCACAAAAATCAACCTGTCACATTACTATTTTTACAGTGTATGTTATATTTGGTTTGGTAGAGAAATTATATAAAATCTTACAACAATATATGATATAACTTTGTACTATTACTTTGTTTCTGTTGGGTTTGGAGTTGCACTACTGACACTTAAAAAGGTTGTCTTTCCAGCTTTATTGGTGAAGGAAGGCCTCGGGTGCCTGTTTTTATTATTTTAGGCACCTGAGTAGAACACCACCGACCGTTAATAAGCAGGCTGGATAGCTTACTCGCAGGAATGTATCTATAGTCCCTGGCGGGAATTTGACCTAACAGAGGTGAAAGGTAAGTAGTTTAATGATAATGGAAGTGCTCTGTTTTGAAATTGTTTCATTTATTTATTTATTGCTACCTAAGACGTTTTTAATACTTAAATAGTAAAACTTGAAAATAAACAGTATAAAGTATGATCTATGTGCCGTCAGGCCCGATTCTACAAGTACAAAAACAATCCAATATCAGCTCTTACATTCAACAAGTAAAATCTTTTCTTCCTAAAGAAAACCTTTAAATCTAAGACATAATTTGAGCCGTGCCATGACAAAACCAACATAATGGGTTTGCATCCAGCATGGATCCAGACCAGCCAGCGCATTCGCGCAGTCTGATCAGGATCCATGCTGTTCGCTATCAGCTTATCTACTTGTTATAGGATTTGTAAGCAAACAGCATGGATTCTGATCAAACTGCACGGATGCACAGGCTGGTCTGGATCCATGCTGGTCGCAAACGCATTATGTTGGTTTTGAAGTGACGCGGCTCAATTATAAACATACAGCATGCCTGTACGATACCACAATAATCTTTGTAACAAACAACTTTTAATACAATACAAGTTTACCCCAGTGCCAGATTCAGTTTTTGATGAAGCTGTTTTTCTCTATGAATTGAAAGCATATGAATTATGATAAAATGAATAACAAAACAAAACATGCAGAAACCAGATATCAAGAAGAAATAACAGCTCCTAAGATGAATATTATTGTTTTAAAGCAGCCTTCAGCTCTTATTTTCTGTTGGGAAAATAACTCTGCTCTGTGTTGTTTCTAAGTATTTCAATATTTTTATTTTGCAAAAGTGCATCATACCACTGTTAATCCCGATAAGACATCTTAAAAGCCATGGTCCTGAGAGCTATTTATAAGGGTATGTGATGTTCCATCGAGAAATAAATCGGTTGCTTTACTTATTTTAATTAGAGAGTGTACCAGTAGATTTGAGGTCTTGAGGGGTTTCCTTATTGTTTATGTATTTTATTGTCGGCAATTTTTTTTAATTTTTTTGATTTGACAATAATGGAAACGATTAATCTAAAAATAACTAATAACATTTAGAAAAGCTGAAGGCCCCTTTAAACCATAATAAATAACAGCTACGGGAAAGTTACAAGTATCTGTTTAAAGCATCAGAAAATGACAATAATAGTATTAAAATTTAGGTATATTTAGGACATAGATATCAATTTTGAGTGCATTGTTGTAGAATAATGCACACTGTTCAAGTTCAAATGTGTAGGAATATAATCATAAAGCCCAATAGGCTTGAATGATTAATTACAAAGTATTTAAAGTATGATAAATCTTGCATTATTTTACTTTAACGCACAAAAATTTAATACTTATTTCCACAAGATCTTACAAAATAGATTTGAGAGGTTGAGAAGTTTATAAAACAATAATTTAGAGGGAGTGTGATAACTTACCTGATCCTTGAGAACAGATTTGAGAGGTTGTGATAACTTACCAGATCTCTGAGAACAGATTTGAGAGGTTGTGATAACTTACCAGATCTTTGAGAACAGATTTGAGAGGTTGTGATAACTTACCTGATCCTTGAGAACAGAATTGAGAGGTTGTGATAACTTACTGGATCCTTGAGAACAGATTTGAGAGGTTTATAAAGGGAGGTTTATTAACAATTATTTAGAGGGGCTGTGATAACTTACCGGATCTTTGAGAACAGATTTGAGAGGTTGTGACTTAGAGGCTCTATGAGTATGTCGAGTGTGACTAGATTTAGGTTTAGGCTCCAGGCTGCCGTGACTCGAGTGCTTCACTTTGTTCCTAATGATTACACCTAGCAACATATGGCACCGGTTTTCTTCTAGACCTGAAATATGAATTTATAGTACTTGTATTTGGAAACACAGTTTGTAAAGTAGTTTTTAAAATAAACATTAGCATATTTAAACAATTAACTCAAATTTGTTCATTCATAAAGGTAACCAATAAAATCTGTTTCTGTAAAAAAACAAATTAAGCTTGGCATTGATTGACTGAAAAAACATGAAAAAAATACCTCTTTTCTAATTCAGATTTAACACAAATTTACTAAATATACTACCTGGTCCATCAAATGGTAGAAGTACCGAGGGTATTTTACTATGTGATGCCAGTGGCACGATGTAGAAGTCTTTGATATTTTTGGCCTTGTGTTCGACCACTCCACATCGACTTCGACTGTTGAGGTAGGAGTATAGATTAATGTATGCTGCCTTCTCTTCATTCACACCAGGTATAAACCTTACAACACATATATCCTGTTTACAGAAAATATATAACCTTACAACACATATATCCTGTATATAGAAAATATATAACCTTACAACACATATATCCTGTATATAGAAAATATATATAACCTTACAACACATATATCCTGTACATAGAAAATATATAACCTTACAACACATATATCTTGTATATAGAAAATGTATAACCTTACAATATATGGGAGACATAAAAATAAGTTGCTTCTTTGTTCATAAAGTTAAATGTTCAAAAAAAAATTAATTTATAACTTTTTTCATTTAAAAATTATATTCCTTCATGGAAAAAAGGGAGATTAGACAGGACTTCACTTCAAGACCAATGTTTGTTTCAAAATCAGTTGGAATACTACGTTCAGATAATAAATATTATAGAAGAATACACACCCTGGTAGCAGACTGTTTGACTTTATTGAGATAGTCCCACACATGTTCCGGGCTGATCCTTCCACATAATGTGATAGTATCAGGTAAACTCTACAAATATATCAATAATAATTTAAGTTCAATAGTTATGTAATAACATTTACTTCATAAACAAAATTCTGAGTAATATATATGAGCACCTGAGGTCTTCCTAGACAAATAAATCTAAAAAGTGTCAAATGATATTAAAACCCGACCTAAAATTTAACAAGAGCACTGAGTGTTAATTTTCAAGTACATTTCTTTATAATATTTTACATATCTTTCAGTTTAAAGTGTCCCAGTTGATCTATGTTAGAAATATAAATTAAATGTTTTTACAGATTTTTGACCAGAGTTACTTAAATTCATATTACCAATGTAATGTACACATTTATGAGCCGTGTCATGACAAAACCAACATAATTGGTTTGCGACCAGCATGGATCCAGACCAGCCTGCGCATCCACACAGTCTGATCAGGATCAATGCTGTTAGCTATCAGTTTCTCTACTTGTCATAGAGTATGTAAGCGAACAGCATGGATCCTGATCAGACTGCTTGGATGCGCAGGCTGGTCTGGATCCATGCTGGTCACAAACCCATTACTTTGGTTTTGTCGTGACACGGCACATTTGTCAAACTTTCTTACCAGATGATCTGCCGGCCCAGTCACCCTATAAGCTGTTGTCACAAATTTAGACACATCCTGCATGAAAATAAATCCTTTCCACAACATTGGGCCAATTGGTGTAAACTTCACGTTTTTATCAAGTCCAGAACTTAAAGCTGAATCAGGAGACCTGAAAATTAATATAATTTAACTTTATAACATTATATGTATATGTTTTATATCGCTCAAAATCAACTTAAAGTAGAACGCCTCTAGATTCATGCTTATTTATATTACAATTTTGAAAATGTATATTATATTAGTTAAATATTGTGAAGTGAAGTGAACAAAGACAGTACTTTACACATTGCAAGCGGCACTAACAATCCAAAAAGAGGTCAAAATATGCAAAAATGGCCCTTACTGTGTTAGTAACCCAGTAGAAATATGTTGATAAATACTGCTAAATCAGTCAATAATCGCACATAACTCAAAATCATAACTTGAATCTTAAACTTTTTTACTTTTTTTCTACAGACGTACAAGGGTAAATCTATATACCCTAAACAAGACAGCATGACAACCAAGAGTAACCCAACACGTAGGGGCATAAAATTGTCTAATTTACACAACAGAAGAGGTTTCTAACCTGACAGTTACTGCTGACCTCTGTTGGGCTTCTAGTTCTTCCTTCCTCTCGTCATCTTTAGCTCTCTGTATAGCTTTCAGGACCTCTTTCACCACCTCATCAGCTTGTAGATCACGCTCTTTCTTTGTCAGCTCCTTAGTCTTTTCTCCCTTTGTCGAAGGTGTCGTTTCAGTTTTAACAGCCTTTTAAAATTACACAAAAATCTGAAGTCTGTGAAAGTTAAATTCAATTCCCAAATTTTTGAATAGGACACCTATTTCTGAAGATTAAAATAATATTTATGCTCAAATTTTGATATTTGAAATTTGAAAATACTGGTAATTGCTAAACAGTTCCTTTTTAAATGTAATATTGAGTGCATACACAAGTGGTTAAGGTTGTTGACTTCGAACTGTAACTCCCCCATCAAAAAACAGACAAAAAACCACATACAGAAGATATGTTTTAAACTTAACACATTATAGGTAAACACAGTATGATTAAAAAGCTGATTTTTTTTTTATTTCAATAAATTTCTGCAATTAAAAGAATTTTATCCATAGACGAGTATAGAAACTTAAGAC
This sequence comes from Ruditapes philippinarum, assembly GCF_026571515.1. NCBI lineage: Eukaryota > Metazoa > Mollusca > Bivalvia > Venerida > Veneridae > Ruditapes > Ruditapes philippinarum. Next base: position 133,728 of record NW_026864838.1, on the reverse strand, counting down.
ATCATTTTTTTTCTTTCACTTTATAGCTATGTTTCATAATTTTTATCCTAAATATTGTGGGTAAGGATTTTGGCCACAGATTAAGTGCACCTAAGTTTTAGTGTCATTATTTTTTTAACAGTATTATTTCTTATACCATACCTTGAGAAAGTATGATTTTTGCCTTATCTTTAGTGCATTTCTTATCTTACATAAACTTTAGTAGTCATTATTTCCTCCCCCCTACCTACTTTCAACTTTTATGATATATAACATAATTTATTGTGTTGTTATTTCTTTACAACATATGGTAGCACAGGTTATTTTAACATTTGCTTTATTCAAAATAACTTTTTTTGTCTGTATGAGTACAGTGTAACTTCTAAACCAAACACCTATGGGACTTGCTAAAAAGTTCGGAATTTGGAAGTTTACAGAATTCAGAAGATCGAAATTATCCGATTGCAACAAGTAGAAACACTAAATATCAATTGTTTTGAAAAATATATATGAAGCTGATTAAATTCATAAAATGGCAAAATTATAGGTTCAGATTTCAGAAGATTCCGGATTTTAGAAGTTCCGGAATTCGGAAGTTACACTGTATTAGTACATCAAACTAGTTCCTACCTTGGCTTTAATGGGTGTTGTTTCTGCTGCTGGTACCAGTTTTCCTGTACAGATTTTACAGTTGGCATCAAACAGATGTTGACCATGCATGTCCGTGGTGTCCGGTACATTCTCTGAAACATCATCCTCTTTATTCTCCGATTTTACTGGCTCTTCCTTCTTCTTTGGCTAATGTAATAATATACAATAGATGATGTGTAAAAATGTAATGCATTTAGAATCAACAGAAGAAATTTCAAAAAATTTGAAGATTCACTTTTGCATCGGCAAAGAAGGCCATTTAATAATACAATCACAATAAGTTACTAAAGTTACCTCATCGGCGAGTGTACTGAGATCCTCCCCCTCTTCATCTTGTACCTCTTCTTCACCTTTATGTGTCTTCTTCATCACATGTACTGGCTCCTTCATATGTTCTCTCTCCGTCTGCTTGATCATCTCTATTGTCTATATACATACATTCACAAATCTTATATAATACAATTTCTAAACTAGACCTATCACTGAAGGTGATTAATACCCCCACCAACAACTTTTTGAAAAAAAAGTTGTCTGAAGAAAAATTTGAACACAAACTATCAACTGTGTACAAAGAAATAATTCAATTAATTGTAATCGCAACTGGGGTCTCGAAATAAGCTTGCTATACACCAAGTTTGATTACAACATCTCATTCCTAACTCTTGTTATTGTCAGGAAACCATTTTTTCTATTTTAGTAACACTGTAACAGTGACCTTGACCCTAGGGGGTCCAAATGCAATACCAACCCAGGTCTTCATATAAGCTTCCTATACACCAAATAAGATTACAATATCTCATTCCTAACTCTAGTTATTGTCCGAAAACCATTTTTCGTAACGGTGACCTTGACCCCAGGGGGCCCAAATGCAATACCAACTAAAGTCTTCATATAGGCTTGCTATACGCCAAGTTTGATAACAATATCTCATTCCTAACTCTTGTTATTGTCCGGAAACCATTTTTCTATTTTTAGTAACACTGTAACGGTGACCTTGACCCTAGGGGGTCCAAATGCAATACCAACCCAGGTCTTCATATAAGCTTCCTTTACACCAAATTAGATTACAATATCTCATTCCTAACTCTAGTTATTGTCCGGAAACCATTTGTCTATTTTTCCTAACGGTGACCTTGACCTTGACCCCAGGGGGTCCAAATGCAATACCAACCCAGATCTTCATATAAGCTTGCTATACACCAAGTTTGATTACAGTATGTCATTCCTAAGTCAAGTTATTGTCCGGAAACCATTTTTCTATTTTTAGTAACAGTGACCTTGACCTTGACCCCAGAGGGCCCAAATGCAATACCAAGCCAGGTCTTCATAAAAGCTTGCTATACATCAAGTTTGATAACAATATCTCATTCCTAACTCTAGTTATTGTCCGGAAACCATTTTTCTATTTTTAGTAACGGTGACCTTGACCTTGACCCCAGGGGGTCCAAATGCAATACCAACCGGAGTTTCCACATAAGGTTGCTATATACCAAGTTTGATTACAATACCTCAGTCCAAACTCTAGTTATCGTCCGGAAACCATGATGTGGACCGACCGACGGACAGACCGACCGACCGACTGACCGACCGACAAGCTGACTCCTATATACCCCCCCTAAACTTCGTTTGTGGGGGTATAATAAAACAATACTGTATAAAAGGATATTTCCGTGTGTCTAAAAGTTGTCGAATTTAAAATTCCAGCGAATCATGCAAGGGTAGAATTTAATGAAGTTTGGTTGATAGTAAATGTCAAGAGGAAATTTTAGTGATTTTCCTCAATTCTTGAAATTCCACAATATTTCCACGAGGCTAACTTAACCACTTATATAATAATACTATAATATTTGTAACATCAATAGATGCTCTCTGACGTAATTTTTGACAAAGCTAAAAAATAACTTAAATTTTATATCTTAAAATTTCTACATGTTTACCTTTCTTTACATAAAAGACCTGTTTTATCCGAGTTATTCCTAATCTTTTAAATTAAAAGTTTGCTGCCAATATATAATAAATTGTTTAAAGTGTTTAGTATGACTTTTCTAACTTCGTTTATTTAACTAATGCAAAAGGAAAGTTTTTAGTGGTGTTAAACCTTAGAAAAGCTTAAATACATATATAACTATGTCTATGTCATTTAAACTTACATGTTTAGTTTCATGTTCACGCCACTGAGCTAGTTCCCGATTAGCAAGTTCATCAGCCGTCATTCTAACAAGCTTGCTTGCTCGTACACGACCAGTCAGGATCTTCCTGAACAAACCCTTTAAATATAGAAGTACATTGTATCATAAATCATGTTGTTTAAACATACTGATATCTCAACTGTTTAGTATTGTAGTCGATAACAAAGGGTTGTTGTAAATCATAAACAAGAGCTGTTGGTAAGACTGGCTGCTTGACTATTCTCAGTGCCTGATAGTAAAACAAGACCCTGGATAATGTATAATTTAATCAAAAAGGGCCATAATTCTGTCAATCTCCATGTAAGAGTAATGGGCCTTGGTGAAGTTTCAACTCATTCCCTTCAGTAAATTCTGAGATATCCCAGTTCTTTTTTTTATACCAACATGCATTCAAAAACTTAATCAAAGTGTGACGCCAACGCCTGGGTAAGTACAATAGCTGCCCTATTCTTCAAATAGTGAAGCTAAAAATAACAAAAGTTTGTGTCTGTACTTTACGCTGTCATTTTTGTCATATCTAAGTGGCCAATCAACCTAACAAGGTATCCTGGATAACTAACAAGTGATTACTAATTTCTTCGTAACTGATCAACTACTAATCCCACATGATTTCCTTATCAGATGTGAGAGACAAATGACTATTAGACTTAATGGCCAAAGTAACAGATGAATGAAACCTATCCTGAGGATTGTACCAATAACCCCTGGATTACTATTCAGATGCACTCCCTATCAAAGATATGTATACATAAAACTCTGTAGGCAATCTCTAGCAATGTGGGTTCAAACCCCGCAATGGGCAAGCCATTGCTTCATTGAGCAAAAAACTTAACACTCATTGCTCACTACTGGTTGGTTACAGGAAAGGATTCAAGAGTGTGCCTTTAAGCTATAAGCTTCCTACACAATCAAACTCAAATAAAAGTATGCATAAACTAATCTTCTGTATCATTTAAAGTTTAAAGAACAAAAACAAAATTTATAAGCCATGGTACCGTACCTTATTTTTCTGGTCTTTAATATTGAAGATCAAGCTCCTGTATTTAGCCTTGTACTTGTGGTCTGTGTCCTTGAAGTATTTAAATAACTCCTCCTCCACAGATAAGGCCACACCCTTTATCTCACTGCTTGATAACATGACATCATCCGCAGCCTCAGCTCTAGAAGTAACACAATGATCTTAAGTTTGTATTTTTAAATTTCAATGTCTCAAATAAGCTTACAGTTAAGTCCTTACAAGCATCATTACATATTCAATTGAAAAGGAGAGGCCCTTAACCCTTTACCTCATATAGACGTGTTTTTGTTTGAGAAATGTTGTTAAAAAAAAGTGATCACTTTTTTTTACGCCGCCCTCTATCAAAAAATTACATCAGGCCAGAGGGGAGATGTGCCCTCTTCTCCTTGGGGGTTTGAAGGGGAGGGGCTGCTATATCATGCATGCAAACTATCTACAAATATTGAGAAAATGATTCAAGCATTACCTTGCAGCTAAAGCATCTCTAAGTCCCTTCCTCACATTCAGCCTGATGGGTTCGGGACCCTCGGATTTCTTGGACTTATCGTCTTTACTGGATTTTGATGAATTCTTACTGTCTAATTTCTGGTCAGGCGTTCCTGGAAAATATCATCAATTATTTATCAAAAGAGACTCCATCTAGGGTTTTGGACATAATAGGACTGGAAATAACATTTCAAGATTAATGTTCCATTGGATGTAGGTCTAGATTAATAACTTGTGTGCAAAATTTTTATAATTCTCTCCCTTAGTTTTCCAGAAAAATAATTCCAATTGTGAAAAATTACCCAAATTGAAAAGTTTGTATATTTTGTTATATCACTCTCTTCCGGATGTGATATTTTTGTTACATCACTCTCTTCGGGATTTGATATTTCTTATATAACTCTCTTTGGAATGTGATATTTTGTTACATCACTCTCTACTGGTTATATCAATCTCTACTGGATGTGATATTTTGTTATATCTCTCTTTGGAATGTGATATTAATATATACATGTACTGCCACAGTAAGACACAGATTATAGGTTACACCGACAACATAATATTCATTAAGTAATACTTACTTGGTGCTGGTTTATTATGTGACTTGAGAATCTCAAACGTTGGATTTTCCTCTAACCAAGACTTCACTTCACTTTCTGTGGGTGCCTTTTCTCCAGTCAAAGTTCTACCAGTGGATGGCTCCACTACAGCTACATGCCTCTCCTTTTTCTTTAAAATACAAAAATTATTGAATTTAAACTTTCTGATATAAGAGTACTTCAATCATCTCTAAAAATTTCCAAGAAAGAGTGAGCAAAAGTCACTGAGTAAAGTAAATACATATATATCTAGCTTAAGTGACCTTATAATCTATGAAATAAACAGGCTTTTTAGACAGAATCAAAGTTGTTTTTGTTTGTTTGTTTGTTTGTTTCATTTTACACCTTTTCCCAACAGTATTATGACTTTTTCCATACACTCACCATTTACAAACTTGCAACTCGCAACACATAATACTTCACAGAACATACCTTCGCCTTTTTGTCTTTGTTTTTCAGAATGCTAGGTACCACATTATGTTTAGAATGTTTAGACCTACATTCATCGCTACAGTACAGGGAATCTTTCCTCGGAGATTTAATGTTACATGTGAAACATTTATTGTATGGCTGCTTCGTCTTATCTTTCCCTTCATTCTAAAATCAACAAAAACATTAGGATTTAACTCATTACAGGATATTTATTATATGCCATACACTACACAATGAATAATTAAATGGAAGCGTTTATTTCCATTCAAACAAAATAACCTACTGACCTCCTCCTTAACATGTTGAATCATCCGCCTTCTCTTCTCATTTAAATCAAGGACGGGCTTCAATTTCCTAGAAACTTGTTTTTCTTTACTTTTGACATCACTCTTTGGAGTTGTCTGCCCTTTATTACTCTTCTGTAAAGAAGTGGGTTCCTTGCTTTCTCCAGATTTTGGAGTTGTTTCCCCTGACTGCTTACTTTTTGATGACATGGATTTCTTTGCAATCTTGACTGATTTGGGAGTAGCCTCCCCTGGGGCCTTAGTAGTAGAAGATTTATCTTTTACTGCTTGAGCTGTGTCTTTATCCACAGTTGAATCGGGTTTGATAACCTCCAAGACAAAATAACAAGACAATTTAATGCCCTGTTCTGTATAATTTTAACATAATATCACAGTCAAATTTATAAGAATTAAAAAGATGAAGAATTGTACATGTATAATGAAAATTTTGATTACAGTATAGGTGAATTTTTCTGCATCTTGAAAAGTAAGTGAATTAGAAATTTCTGACATTTCACATAAGGAAAAAGTAGCATATTGTGGAAGGGCAGAATTTAATGACAGGTTGCTTGATATTAAAGCTAGATGAAAATTTAGCGATTTTCATCAAGTCATAAAATTCGCCAATATTAACATTACCACTTATACAGTATATCATATAAGTATACAGTAAACTTCACTTATTGGTTTACAATGATGCTGTTGTCACAGTCCAGACACTTGTTTTCAAATTGGTTGCCCTTGGATATAATGATATAAATTTGACGTTTCCACCAATCACATTATAAGCAGATTTTTACTGTATAAATATATTAGGGATTCATCTTTTAAAATCAACACATTTGAAAAATTCCTAAAATACCCCAAACAAAATAATTTATGGCCATCTACATAATATTTTTTATAGCATGCATATGCACCGACTTAGAAACAACAAGAAAATAAAGTGGCGGCATGGCCGAGTGGTTAATGTGTCGGACTAGTAATCTAATGATCGCTAGCCCCATGGGTTCAAACCCCGTCAGGGGCCAGTCGTTGTTTCCTTGTTTCCAAGAAACTTTACACTCATTGCTCAGTACTGGTTGGTTCGAAAGTGAGTCCTATAAGCTTATAGCTTCCTACACAATGGAACTAAAATATAAACCAAGAAAATAAATAATATGTATTCATACATCAGCAGAGCTACTTCCAGCGTCTGTTTCTTTGTCTGTTGATGGTGTGCCAACAGCTTTCTAAAAACAATAAAATCAGTAATGTAAGATATGTTCCATAACAACACTTGTTATAAATTCAATGTCTTTTTGCGAAATTATCATATTGTTTCTTATTTTACATCAAATTGATGGAGATAAACTTGTAATAAATCATTTTAGGTTTGGGCATTATGTTTTTGTTTTACAGCCATTGCCCTCTTACATTACATTATTCAATATACGACCGACCATAGGAAAAGATAATAAGACAAGATGTGATGTTACCTTAGCAATTTGTTCTGGAGATTGGGTTGTAGAAGCCACATTTTTGTCCTGTATTTCTGACTGTTTACACTGAGGGCATTGGTATTCTTCATTATTTTTCTCCATTTCCGCTCCACGGGCACGTGTTATACCTACGCACTTTCCGTGGAACCATTCCTCGCACTTGTCACAACAAATCATGAACCTAAAACATAAATTAATTTTTTCTATACATTCTTTGCAACAAAATATTTTTAATCAGGAATGATTACAAGTTTCCATGACAAAATTAAGAGACTTCCAATTTTCTTATTATGTACATAACCCAAGTCAGAAAAGAAGAGAGTCAATCATTTGGGCCTCAGTGACTGTGGTTATAGATCAGGGTTTTCTTACATTATATAATATTGGCCTTATGAAAAGCCTATTCCTCACCCCACTTGAAATTTTCTTTAAAATCATTATGTTACCTTTGATTGTGAGGTTGTCTACAGATACAGTATAGCTGATCAGGATCCTCAAAATCTTCATCATTTTCATCGTCCTCGAAGTCCGAGTCACTCTCACCTTCATCATCTATAACAAACATTCAAAGTATTGTTTCCCTTAATTCGCCAAGTCTACTAGATCAGCAAATTTTGATTTTTGAAATTTTGGAATTAATTTATTTCCAAAAGTTTTCAGAAAGTATCAGAAGATTAAACACTGTTTGCTATGACTTGTTTAAACTGACTTATCATCACTGTAGTGCAATAACTAACTCCTAATAAATTTAGAAAAACTTAACCTGTTACTGCACTTAGGTGATGTTATTTGCTAGCCTGACAGTCTAACTCTTGACAATCATGTTTATGTCAAAAAACATGGGAATATTATATATAAAACATTCATGTTAAAATGAAATTAAAACTGTTCCATTTCAATGCAAAGTTCACGATATTATTTATACAAAGATAAATTTTCTTAAATTACATATGTTTTATTACTTCTATTGTCTTAAAAACATCACATCACTTTTGTCAGTTTAGTTGTCTTTGAAAAGATTTGAAAGGTGTTTGTATGAAAGAGATCAAAAGCAAAATATTTGTCAACTGAAGGCTTATAAATAAATAATGTAACATACTGGAAGTGACAAAGTCAACTTTGTAGAGGTATTGAGAGATACAAAGCTGTAAAAGGCATTAAAATTTGTTTGTTTTTTTTGTTTTTTTACAAAGCTGTAAAAACTTTTACCACTGCCAAGTTTTTCTTTCTTCAATATTTCAGACATTGCTTTCCCCTTATTTCTACGTTTACGTCCAGTCCCTTCATCGGTTCCATCACTGTCTTCAGTAGTGGAAATTTCCTCCTTTACAACTTTCACCCTTGGCTTAGGATCATTAATTTTCAATCTTCTTTCAGAAAAGAAGTCTGACATTTTCAAAGGATTTTTGATTTTCTTTTTGGATGGTGTTGCAATTGTTTCTGCAACAGCATCTTTGTTATCATCAGTTTTGCCAGTATCACTAACTTCAGAAACAACACTTGTAGAAATTTTCTCTTCTGATTTGGGTTCTGATTTCAGTGTATCTGTTTCTATTTTATCAGATACATCTGGTTTCTTATCGTCAATTACTTCCTTAGTCTTATCTTTTTCTTCAAGTTTAGGTACTTCTTGTTTAAGTTCAGTACCATCATCTTTTTCAACTTTTATTTCATCAAGAGTTTCAATATCTACCTCTACATCATCTGTTGCTTTATTTGCTGTACTACTTTCAATTACAGTTTCACATTCTGTGTCCACTTTGTTAGTTTCAGTAATCTGATCTGCCTTACTTTCCTTTTTCACATCACTTTTACCTTTTTTCTCCGCTTTATCTTTATGAACATTAATGACAAATATTTTTGGTTCTTCCTCTTTCTTTAAAACTGTAGAGTCTTTTGAAATATCTTTGCTCTTTTCAACCAATTGTTTGTCTGTGGCAGACTCATTTGTTAATTTTATCACTTCAGGTCCTACAATCTCTACTTTTTCAGGTTTATTTTTCTTTGAAGTTGAATCATCTTTAAAGGATACTTTTGACACTCGTTCTTTTTCTTGTGAAGTTTCTACCTTCTTTTCCTTCTCACCTGCCTGTTTGCTATTTACCTCATCTTTAACAGGTGCAGGCAAATTATCAGGCATAAATAAGTCGGCCATTGATGAATCTATCGGAACATCATCTGATTTCTTTGATTTTTTACCTTTCACTTTACCATCTTTACTTAATTTCCCGCCCTTTTTCAAAATCCCTCCATGCGCAATTTTTCCACTTTTATCTGAACTAACACTTCCCACAGATTCTCTACGGTTTATCACACTTTCAGACTTTTTACCATTATCTTTACTTCCTGAAGTTGAATCTTTTCTACTTTTGTCTGTTGAGTCTGAACTTTTTCTGCTTCCATGCCTGTCTCTTTCTCTATGACTTCTTGAACTTCTATCTTTATCCTGAGAATGTCTCCTATCACTAGAGTCTTTTCGATCATGAGATTCGTGTCTATGATTTCCTGATTCTGTCCGGTCCTCCGACACGGACTCCTTCCTGTCATGAGAATGTTTCCTATGATGATGATGATGAGATGAACCTCTACTGTCCTCTGAATCATGTCTTTTATGAGTTCCTGATTGTGATTTATCATCCTTCAACTTTTCGACACTTACACCAGTTTCTTTAATCACTGTTTCTGGTTTTAATTCTTCAGTTTTCACAGAAATTTGTTCTTCTTTCACACTGCTTGAATTATCACTTTCTTTAGGTTCTTTATCTACCACTGACTTTTCATCCTTGACTTCACTATCAGTGTTATTCTCTTTATTACTAACACTCTTAGTAATCACCTTACTTTCTTCACTATCTTTATTGTCTTTAACTTTAACATCACTCACTTCAACACTGTCTGACTTAATTTTGTCAGTCTTGACTACAGCACTATCTTCAGACACTTTCTTTGACTCATCAACACCATCAGTTGCTTTATTGTCTTTTTCATCATCTTCAGCCATAAAACCCATTGCTAAGCTGGCAAATATATTTTGATCTCCTCTGACAGGTGCTTGAATACTTTGAACTGTGTCCTGATCAGGTTTTGCATCTTTCTACAAGTAAAATATTGTAACTTACATGGTCAGATACAGATATTCTTAACCCTTAACATGCTAAATTCTTTATTTTAAAGGATCTTCACTGATTTCAAAAAGCCTAAAAACATAAAATTTGAATTTTGTACTTAGATCAAGTGAGGCACTTTAAATGGAAAAATCTACATGGATCAAAAAGTATTATATTAAGAATAAAATTGAAAATTGACAGTTATTGCAATTCTAAGCCAAACATAGGTAAAATGCATTGCAACATTTTTCACTTTTTGGGTCATTTTGCACAATCAAAATATTATTCTGGAATAACAAGGTGAGGGAATGATCTGAAAATTTGTATGCAGGTTATTTGTTCATGGTACACAAATCTTTGGAAGATATTTAGAGTCCTGTCATGTCAAAAACACTCAGTGGAGTCCCTTTAAGCTGTGCAATTAATTAAATAAACTTTCCGAACTTTTATTTTAAGAAAGGAAAGTCACTAAATAGCTCTTGTGAAGCTGTGTTGAAGAAAACATATCAGTGATATGATGCACTTCTCTAAGATAAAATCAATGAAATACATAGCTTGAAACAACACAGAATTGCTTTTCAAACAAAAAATTAAAAGCTGAAGGCAACTTTAACTTATTTTGGTTCATCACATTACCAGTGTCATAGGTAAAAAGTTTTTACAGTTAAAAACATCGTCAATGTCAGGAATCGACAAAAAATTGCATGGCTAATCATTTTTTAAGATAAATGTCAGAATTCTCATAATCAGTTTGTTTACATTTAATGATTGAAAACCTAGCACAAAGCTTGTGTTTTAGGTTATGTAAAAATTGCACATTTTATCTCTACTCATAAAAAAAAGCTAACGAGTGGAATTTTCGCTCCCTGATTATATGAGGGATTTAACTTACTGCAGCATTTGATCTAGTTGTTTTCAGAGGTTTATCCTCCTCTGAGTCTGTCACTTCAGCCTTAGACGTCTTTGTCTAGAATGAAAACATTTTCATTTTGTAAACTCTCAATTTTTATGATTAGTGAGTCAAGCTAAACAGATCAATGCAAAAGAGCATCTGAGATTTTCCTATACAGTAAAGCTGATAGGTAGTAATATGGCAGCGTCCATGCAACCTACGGACACAACTTAGACCTAACAGAAAATTAACTGTTAAAATGTTTTAAACTAGAACAATAGCTTCAATTAAAAAAAATATCTCTTTCCACTTACAGTTTTTTTCTGCTGAGCCATTTTCTGCTTTTTGGTTGGAGTAGAAACAGGAGATACTGTTTTTTTAGCTGCCCTGGCAGGAGAAGCCTGTATATACAAAACAAATCATCAATTAATCTGCTATAATGATCTTGGTCAATGTAACATCAGCAATTACGTCACGAATGTCTCGTGATATCTTACCACGTATTAATGTGTAATACCAAAGATTTAAGGTTCATTTGAAAACATTTAAAAAACATATAAAATAAATGTACTTTGTAACATTCTTCAAATAAATATAACATCTATCCAGCCATGGAGTCTTTAATATTCTAATACTGAATTGACAATCATTTGAAAACCTATAATAAATTTACACTTTATTGAACAAATTCATTTGACTCAACAGGGTTTTCATTTCTATCTGAGGCAACACAAATGCCAACTCTAATGACTAATTTGGCCGGGAGTTAAAATACTAGAGATATTTTCAATCTACAGGCTTAAATAAAACAAATTTTAACATCATTTTAACCAATGATATGGATCACAAAACAGTTAATAATGAAAACCCTGCTCAATCATTCAATTTTCAAACACAGTATTTTACATACAGAATACTTTAATTAACCTTTTACCCCATGAGCATATTGCGAAAAATGGCCGTTTCATTGAAAAGCCTCTTGTAACAAATTCAAACTGCTATGAAACTATGAAAAATGCTTCAATACTGATGAAACTTGGCACAAATGTTGACTAGACCATAGCCTCTGTAACAGCATGCTCAATCCTAAATTTCCTGTTACCATGGCAATGGGGGGACGTCTCAAAATTGCCAAAAATAACTATTTTGCATTGTTTTTTTTTTCATCAAAACTGATTTCAAAGTGCTGCAACTTCTCAATGAATTGAGATAGAGTAAAAGGCTTTTCAGCGTTGGTTACTAGTTACCCTAAGATCGACTTGAGGCCATTTTTAGCCTGTCACACTTCCAAAGTTTTCTTGGCAAAGTGATTCAAGTACATGTAAGCTTTTAGCTTTCATTACAATAAAGCTAAAATAAATATGTATGAACTTAACAATAAATAAACGCCCAACAAACCTTTCGTTTTTCTCCAGCTTTTGGTGATTTATTTTCGGCCACTTTGGTCTCATTAACTTTTGCTTTCTTTCTTGGAGATGCATCTGTAGACTCGTCCTCAGTTTCCGCTTTCCTCCTTCCTGCCACAGCTTTTCCTTTCTTTAAAGCCTTTTTCTTTGGTGTAGAATCAGAAACTTCTGCCTCTTTTTCTGTTTCCTTGCCCTTCTTTTTCTTTTCTTTCTTTTTCTCCTTTTTCTTTTCTAGGAGTTTGACTTTCTTTGCTTCTTTGGCTTCTTTCATTTTCTTTAGTCTCTGTTTCTTAGACAGTTTCTTAGCTTTCTTTTTTGGAGATTTTTCTTCTGAATTTTTCTTAACTTCAGTTTCACTTTCCTCTTCAGACTCTTCTGTTTTCTTATCAGCTTTTGCATCTTTCTTTTTCCCTTTCTTTCCTTTAGCCTTTCCTTTCTTTTTCCCCTTTGCCAATTTCTTCTTCTTCCCTTTTTTAGCTTTAGCATCTGCAACCTCCTCATTTTCAGATTCATTCTTTGTCTTTTTTTTGCCTTTTGTTTTGTTTTTAGTGTTTTTATCTTCTTCACCACTATAATCACTATCATCTTCATACTTTCCACCTTTTTTCTTCTTTTTACCACCTTTGGAATTTTTCTTCCCGCCTTTTTTCCCTTTCTTTTTCTCATCCTCAGATTCACTAGCAACACTTACATTGTCATCATCCTCTTTTTCTTTGACAACTTCGTCTTCGTCGTCATCATCATGACTTTCGTCATCCTGAGAACTCTCGTCCTGACTAGACTGAGATGCTCCTCCAACATTACCAGCTGCACTCGCTTGACCTCGGCCTCGACCTCGACCTTTTGGTGATGTCTTTACTGCAGACGCAGACTCAGACTAAATATAGAAATTATCAAATTATCAACATACGTTTGATTATTATATATCATTACAAACATATATTTATCATACTAAAAAACAACAATATCCTGTAACATTTACAGAACAGTCAATTGCTATAAACCTTGTAAAGTAACACTTAACAAGCAAAATCTTGCTGCAGTACATGTATTTGACATATGAATGAATCCATCACAACACTAGTAACATATTTGTCTTGCCCAATTTTTTTTATAATTTCGAACTGTTTGTTGTTATTAAATATCAAAATACTTAAAGGGACTCCACTGAGGGTTTTTAAGATGACAAGACTGGATATATTTTCCAAATATGTATGTTTCCCCCCAATAACCTGCAAATTTTTAGATCATTCCCTCTACCCATTTTTTCAGAATCATTTTTATCGTGAAAAATAATCTAAAAATGAAAAGCACTCCAACACTTTTCACTCCAATTGGGCTTTGAGCTGCACACACAAAAAAATAGATTTTCAATTTAATTCTAAATATATTTCCTAACTGTCCTTTGCAGATTTTTTTTATTTCAAGTACTTAACTTGAATTAAGAACTTAAAATTTCATGTTTTTAGGCATTTTGACCTCAGTGGAGCCCCTTTAAAATTGAGCATCCTATAGATACATTCAGGTCAGAGTACAAGGACACGTGAGCTTGCCAGGTTTTATATTGGTTGTACAATTTATGTTGCTAAGATTTAAATAGTCTAATAAGAGGTTATTCAATTTTCGCTACAGACACAGTTTTTTTTACCCTCAGTAACAAATACTGATGGGAATATTGTAAAAGACAGCAATAATAACCTGTTCAGCATCATCTGTGTCCATTTCTGCCTCCATCGCCTGTCTGTTAGCTAACATTATCTTCTCTGCTAAATCTCTCTGTTTCTGGTCACTGATACGTGTTGATGCCCTGAAATATGTATAGGTAAAACATACAATCTGGAATAGCTAATGCCTGTTGATGCCCTGTAAAAGGTATAGGTAAAACATACAATCTGGAATAGGCATCAGTAAAACATTCAGTACATTTTTGAGGCTCTCAAAAGGGCATCATTTATAAAATACATACAATATCAAAGCTCTGGAAATAAACATTATTGAAAAACAAATTATTGATGCTCTAAAATAGGCATTGAAAGAATATACTGAGGCATTATCAAAAAATCTTGTATTACAAAAACTACTACTTTCACAGGAATGAAACTAACCGTAAAGTTAAATGAAAACTAAGGTTATAAATCAAATACTGCATGTCCCAATGTGATTTAACAAAATACTAAAATGATAAAATAATTCATGATTTACTCAAAAAGAAAACAAACCTAAATCCGAATGGAAGCGGCATACCAATATCAACCCCTCTGCCCCTCCCTCGGCCTTTGCTAGGACTTTCTTGCGTTATCCAGTCCTCATCGAGGTACTTGCTCCGGGTGTGAGCCCGCCCTGACTTCCTGGGTGATGTTGTAGGACTCTCTGTCTTTGAATCAGTATGCTCAGCTTCTGAATCTGTGAAGGCAAAACCTTATTAAAACTTATCATGTGCTATAAATATCACATACCACTTTTATAACTGCGTAAAAACAGTTTTGCTCGGATGAGCAGATATTTCAACGTCTGAGATGTCTTTTGCATTTACAAACATAGTGTAAAGTGATACTTGTTAACTGTAAACAGTTCTTAATTTGAATATGTGATAAAAAGAAAATACGATTTTTGTGACCGTTCATTACGTAATTTATTGAACTCGTTGAATAAAATGCACAAATGAGTACTGAAAGTCTATCTCTAACAAAAAAGCTGATAAGTTTGATCAAAATTAGAATATCCTTAATATATATAAACAAACCTGTTGTCATGGTGAGAGCCGTGGGAACAGCATTGATAGGTATTGTATTACCTGACTGTTCAACTGCCACCATCACTGGCACACTTTTCGATGAAGGCTGTACGGTAACAGCCTTTGGTTTCTGTGAACTGATCTTATCTGGGTTCATACAATATCCGTGGTCAGAGAACACAACTGATATAATGGATTCCTGAAACACAATTCATATTGATATATAAATAATACATGTATAAAAATTTAGTGGTATTTAATCCTCATCACAAAAAAAATACTAGTATAAGGTCCTTCTGTCAGAATTCCAATACCAAATTATTGTATACAGTGTAACTTCTGAAAACCAATCACCTGTGGGACCTAAAGTCCTATGACCGGTTCCTTGTTAACAATAAACATTGTTGTTTACATTTTTACTTTCTTCTGATTTGGAAAATAAATATTTGATCATAAATGAAGCAAAAGTCATTTATTATTGAGGTAGAAATAGTCTGACTGGACGCCATTTGAAATGACTGTCAAACATTTGATTGGCCTTCCTTTCAGAGGTCTTCTAACTTGCCAATTCTCTTCCTAGAAGAGCCCAATCGAAGCAGCCACTAAAAGTATGTTTCTTTGACATATTTCTAAGCAAATTTCTGGAAAAATCTGCTTCTTAAAAGATTAAAAAAATAAAATTTTTTGAAGGAATCTTTGACTTACTGGTAAAGAATCGGAGCTATCGCGTCTAGCTGAGGTTGATGCCATGACTGAGTCACCTTGTCCAGCGTGTCCTGTGGACTCCGCACCAGCTGCCAACTGTTCAGTACCGTCAAGATGAAGAAAGTTCAGGCCAGGACTGGACTGCTGTAGCAGTTCCTGGACACTAGCCGATGACAATACTTCATCTAACTTATTTAAATGTTCCTCTGAAAATTCACTGAAAGGATTCTTGTCCTGAAATATTCAGTGAACTATATAGTTTTATTTCAGGAATTTTCAATTCTTTAAACAAAGGTAGGATAACCATATATTCTACAATTCATTAATCAAAGAATGCTTGACTGACACAGTCAGCATAGAAGCAAACATTCACTACATGATAATATCAAAGACCCAAACCTTTTTGGCAATAATTACAGTTAAAGTGAATAAGTACATGTATTTTGTATGGAAGTTGAAAATACTACTTTGTTTACATTTTGCTAATTTTTTATGACAAATTATTTCACAGTAATTGCTACTTTCATCAGAGAATATAAATATTGAGTAACGATATTGTAATTACTGAAGTGATCTATCTTAAAAGAGACAGCTGGGTTTTTTTCTGGCCTATTTTGATGGTTGTTATTTGGTCATGTTCCGAATGCCAAAAAGTACAGGTTTTTTCCCAATTTCAAGGTGAAAATTCCCAATTTAATGAACAAAAAAAATTATTAAGTTTGTTTGTTTGTTTGATTGGGTTTTACCTCACACCGACACAGTATAGGTCATTTGGCGACGTTCCAGCTTTACTAGTGGAGGAAGACCTCAGGTGCCCTTCCGTGCATTATTTCAGGCACGAACGGGCACTCGAGTAGAACCACTGACGTTCCATAAGCTAGCTGGATAGCTTCCTCACATGAAAGAATCCAAAGTCCCTGTCGGGAACCCACAGGGGTGAGGAGCAAGTGGTTTGAAGTAAAATATAAAGTAGAATTATTGTCATTTAGTTACATTTAAGTGCACTGTGCCATAGAAAATTGTAATCCTGCATTCCAAATTGCATTTGTGCTTATGGGTGCAATATAAACAGAGTTTTATTATCCAATATTTCTAATATTTCTTTGTCTTATTTTGACATATTCAATATATTGCAAGATTATTCCCACATTGTAAAAATTTCCCAATTCTAGGGGTCATGTTCCCATTCTGCTGACAAAAAAACCCTGAAAAGTGACATGCAAATTAGACAAACCTCCATTCCATCAAAATGCCAGCTTAAATCAGTCCTGTCACTTGATGATTGGTTATTGTTGACTGCTTGGTTTTGTATATGCCCCGCCTCCTTTGAGGATTCTATTGGCTCCGCCTCTTTTGAGGATTCTTGAGCTGTGATTGGTTGAGAATAAGGTATTGCTGCCTCTAAGCTATCACTCATTGCCTACCACAATCAAGCTGTAACAAAACAGTTTCAATATATTGATAAAATAATGTTTTTCTTATTTATTGCATTTAAATAATAAAATTATAGTAGTGCAGTTATCTATAACACATATTTCTTTCACATTATTATTCCGTAATGTAATTATGTAATAGAAAGTTTTCCTGTCAATATTACACATGCAAATAACAAACAACAAAAGGCATAATTATAAATCTGTCAAAACTTATCATATCCCAAAATCCCATGGGGATTTAAAGACAAACTTTCTGTGAAAGATGAGATCCCTTGAGAAATCTGTTACATTTCTTAGCTACTATGCCATAATGTTATAAATTTGAATTTGTTGGTTTGTTTTTTTATGCCAATTCTTAAACATATTTTGGTCATACATGTATCTTGGCAAGTGGTTTACCCAACCTGTTTACCTGAATAATTATCCAGTTATTACCAATTTCTCAGCAAATAACAGACTTCTAAAAAGCATAGGCGAAAACACATGCCTTTAATAAATTTATCAGACATGACCGCTGTAATCAGCCCCTGTGGTTGAAGAAGATAAAAAGCGCTGATTGTAGAAAGCATTAATAATAGCTATAGAATGGTATGATTATAGCTGAAGCCCCAGTTAGATAACTGGTAATGCAAAAGTGCAAATTTGTCAATGGTGGTGCTAATTAATAACTCCATCGAAAGGAGACAAGGTATACCAAAAACACTTGAAGATTTTTTATTCTAAAATCTTACTTTCAGTTCCTTTTTAAAAGTCTTAAAGATTTATATAAACTTTTATTAGAATTATTCAACTTGTTCAGTTTAAAATAGATATTCTCCTAACCTTCACATTTCTTGGTGAGATGGATGAAGGAGTCACCTTGTCTCACAATATTTTCTACCAGTTTACCAAGAAAAGCAAAAGCACTTGTTGCTCTCATTTCCATTAACACCTTAAATAATTTTTGAAGGGTCATCTTGTCAAATATTCCAATGTTAAAATACACATCAGTAATTGTCCATGCCAAGCATGCCTGAACTTGAGTGACATTGGTAAAAATTATTTTTCACATGTGTCAGATTATGCTGTTTATTACAACATTTCTTATGTCACACTTTCATTTTCTTGCTGGAAATCTAAAGATAAATGCTTGAAGTTTGAAACATGAAGTTGTTGTACAGTCTGTGTTTGTTTTAATTGTTTTATAAATTAAATTACAGTAGTAGAGTACTTGGTTGATTTTCTAGCTATCTGGATGGGTTTTTATTTATTAATTTTTGGTGCACTTCACCTGGGGAAAAATATCATGAATAAAACAATTTGAGATGAGTCTGGCATTATCTTTTTGCCAATCATAGTTAAAGGGTATATTTTTGTTGGTAGAAAAGTGTAAATAAAATGGGTCAAAGACAGAAAAGGCCGGGTTGCATTTGTACACCAAATATCATGAGGCTGTGATGTTACAAAAAAAATTTCCATTGACCCATTAATGTCGAAAATTTAATTCAGTAGGGTATACAGGAAGTGGTTGAGCTACACACCTAAAATCGAATCCCACAGTATGGGACCATGTGTCAATGCTGTATGCCAAATATCAAAAGGCTGTGATTAGTAGTTTCTGAGAAAAATGTTACGAAAATTTCCTACCAGTGACCATTAATGTGAACAGGAAGTGGATGAGCTGCAGACTTGAAATCGAATCCCACAGTATGGGACCATGTGTCAATGCTGTATGCTAAATATCAAGAGGCTGTGATAAGTAGTTGCTGAGAAAACTGTTACGAAAATTTCCTAAAATTGACCATTAATGTCGAAAAATCTAACTAATTTAACTAAGTGGATAAACAGGAAGTGGATGAGCGACAGACCTGATATCAAATCCCACAGTATGGGACCATGTGTCAATGCTGTATGCCAAATATCAAGAGGCTGTGATAAGTAGTTGCTGAGAAAACTGTTACAAAAATTTCCTATACCATTGACCATTAATGTCGAAAAATCTAACTAATTTAACTAAGTGGATAAACAGGAAGTGGATGAGCGACAGACCTGAAATCAAATCCCACGGTATGGGACCAAGTGTCAATGCTGTATGCTAAATATCAAGAGGCTGTGATAAGTAGTTGCTGAGAAAACTGTTACGAAAATTTCCTACCATTGACCATTAATGTCGAAAAATCTAACTAATTTAACTAAGTGGATAAACAGGAAGTGGATGAGTGACAGACCTGAAATCCAATCCCACTGTATGAGACCATGTGTCAATGCTGTATGCTAAATATCAAGAGGCTGTGATAAGTAGTTGCTGAGAAAACTGTTACAAAAATTTCCTACCATTGACCATTAATGTCGAAAAATCTAACTAATTTAACTAAGTGGATTAACAGGAAGTGGATGAGCAACAGACCTGAAATCCAATCCCACGGTATGGGACCATGTGTCAATGCTGTATGCTAAATATCAAGAGGCTGTGATAAGTAGTTGCTGAGAAAACTGTTACGAAAATTTCCTGCTATTGACCATTAATGTTGAAAATTTAACTAGGTCAGCAAACAGGAAGTGGATGAGCGACAGACCTGAAATCGAATCCCACAGTATGGGACCATGTGTTGATGCTGTATACAAAATATCAAAAGGCTGTGATACGTAGTTGCTGAGAAAACTGTTACGAAAATTTCCTACTATTGACCATTAATGCTGAAAATTTAAGTAGGTCAGCAAACAGGAAGTAGATGAGCGACAGACCTGAAATCGAATCCCACAGTATGGGACCATGAATTGATGCTGTATACCAAATATCAAAAGGCTGTGATAAGTAGTTGCTGAGAAAACTGTTACGAAAGTTTTTTCCCCACCCGCCCGCGCCCGGACGCCCGCCACCGCCCAACATTCACCATACTATAACCCGGGCGGGTTTGCACCAGTGCAACCCGGCCAAAAAGAAAATTATAAGCCAACTTATTTAGATTTTAACAGTTTTAATATTTAAATGTTTTTTTAACATGATTTAATAATAATATATCAATGTATCATTTCATAATAATGGCAAAAAAAATAATGTCATTTTTATTGAAGTAAAGAGTAACACCTACAGTACAGCTTTAACAATTTTCGCACTGCGGGATATCATCACAGTCACTGTGGATAACTGTGCAATATTGTAGGGGCATTTCACTCTATCAGGTGACCATTTATCAATTTATTACACATGGACTTACGTCCGTTAAAAATAACACATGCAATATTTGTTACCAGTGTTTTTATTCACTTTTTGGGGAAGGGGGTCGGTGCCGCTTGGAAGGGGAAAAATGCAAAAGGAGGGGGAATTTTATTTCTTCACAAATGAAGAAACAAAAACGAATCCAATGCATATTTTAATACATCACTTACCACTGTAAGATTTACTTTTGTTTGACATTGAGTAGAAAAGGGGAGCAACTCTTGCAACACAAGTTTAAAAAACGTCGCTTTTTCTTAATATTATACGGATCTAGAATATTGACAGCAGAATTTAAAGAGTCGCATGTTAAACTTGTTGGGATGCCAGGAGTAGCTCCCCTTACATACCCGGGAACAATTGTAAACAAACTTTGCTTAACAGTAAGTCTTACAGGCTTAATATAAAACATTTTTCGGCAGTTATATGCAAAAAAAAATGGTATCCATTGCAGGCAAATTTTGGCTGCCATATGAGGGGGAAATTTCGGCTTTGAGAGGGGAAAAAACATACTATTTTGAGGGGGGAATGGGGCCGAATTTCGCCGAATATTTTGGTGAAAAAAAACACTGGTTACCTAAAATTTCTGAAGACAGATATTTGCCCCACTGTTTTAAAAATGTTAAAATACATAATTGTTTTGTTATCAAATTTCATTGCAGATGTTATATGGGGAAGACAAACGCCGGGGCTGCTAAGCGGGCATGGGCTTTGACTTGCCGGCTATAGAGTTAGACTACAAGTGTATATCTAAAAGAAAATCAAATGAAAAAACAAATTAAAAATATACAGAATTCTATACCTATCAATGAAATTTTTAGTGTTCGTTCTCGCCGGGCAACGCCATTTTAAATGTTACTCAATTATAATAAGCGGTGTATTCTGATAATGAACAATCGCAACGTTTCTGATTAATAATAATCAAGTATTCCGAGTGAAAACAGTAGCGGTTCATGAAAATACTGAATGACACATTTAAAACAGAAAAATGGGTCAAAGACAGAAAAGGCCGGGTTGCATTTGTACACCAAATATCATGAGGCTGTGATGTTAGGAAAAAAAATTTCCATTGACCCATTAATGTCGAAAATTTAATTCAGTAGGTAAACAGGAAGTGGATAAGCTACACACCTAAAATCAAATCCCACAGTATGGGACCATGTGTCAATGCTGTATGCCAAATATCAAGAGGCTGTGATAAGTAGTATCTGAGAAAAATGTTACGAAAATTTCCTTTCATTGACCATTAATGTGAACAGGAAGTGGATGAGCTGCAGACTTGAAATCGAATCCCACAGTATGGGACCATGTGTCAATGCTGCATGCTAAATATTAAGAGGCTGTGATAAGTAGTTGCTGAGAAAACTGTTACGAAAATTTCCTACCATTGACCATTAATGTCGAAAAATCTAACTAATTTAACTAAGTGGATAAACAGGAAGTGGATGAGCGACAGACCTGAAATCAAATCCCACGGTATAAGACAATGTGTCAATGCTGTATGCCAAATATCAAGAGACTGTGATAAGTAGTTGCTGAGAAAACTGTTACGAAAATTTCCAACCATTGACCATTAATGTCGAAAAATCTAACTAATTTAACTATGTGGATAAACAGGAAGTGGATGAGCGACAGACCTGAAATCAAATCCCACAGTATAAGACAATGTGTCAATGCTGTATGCCAAATATCAAGAGACTGTGATAAGTATTTGCAGAGAAAACTGTTACGAAAATTTCCTAACATTGACCATTAATGTCGAAAAATCTAACTAATTTAACTAAGTGGATAAACAGGAAGTGGATGAGCCACAGACCTGAAATCAAATCCCACGGTATGGGACCATGTGTCAATGTTGTATGCCAAATATCAAGAGGCTGTGGTAAGTAGTTGCTGAGAAAACTGTTACGAAAATTTCCTACCATTGACCATTAATGTCGAAAAATCTAACTAATTTAACTAAGTGGATAAACAGTTAGTGGATGAGCGACAGACCTGAAATCAAATCCCACAGTATGGGACCATGTATCAATGCTGTATGCCAAATATCAAGAGGCTGTGATAAGTAGTTGCTGAGAAAACTGTTACGAAAATTTTCTACCATTGACCATTAATGTCAAAAAATCTAACTAATTTAACTAAGTGGATAAACAGGAAGTGGATGAGCGACAGACCTGAAATCGAATCCCACGGTATGGGACCATGTGTCAATGCTGTATGCCAAATATCAAGAGGCTGTGATAAGTAGTTGCTGAGAAAACTGTTACGAAAATTTCCTACCATTGACCATTAATGTCAAAAAATCTAACTAATTTAACTAAGTGGATAAACAGGAAGTGGATGAGCGACAGACCTGAAATCGAATCCCACGGTATGGGACCATGTGTCAATGCTGTATGCCAAATATCAAGAGGCTGTGATAAGTAGTTGCTGAGAAAACTGTTACGAAAATTTCCTACCATTGACCATTAATGTCAAAAAATCTAACTAATTTAACTAAGTGGATAAACAGGAAGTGGATGAGGGACAGACCTGAAATCGAATCCCACGGTATGGGACCATGTGTTAATGCTGTATACAAAATATCAAGAGGCTGTGATAAGTAGTTGCTGAGAAAACTGTTACGAAAATTTCCTACCATTGACCATTAATGTCAAAAAATCTAACTAATTTAACTAAGTGGATAAACAGGAAGTGGATGAGCGACAGACCTGAAATCGAATCCCACGGTATGGGCCTATGTGTTAATGCTGTATACCAAATATCAAGAGGCTGTGATAAGTAGTTGTTGAGAAAACTGTTACGAAAATTTTTTCCCCGCCCGCCGGCCGCCCACCACCCGCCCGGCGCCCGACATTCACCATACTATAACCCGGGTTTGCACCTGTGCAACCCGGCCAAAAATGGATGTTTGTTTCAACCAACTTCCTTGTTCATAGGCTTTGCCTAATTTCATATTAATTATTTTATTATTTGATCTTTGACCTTGTTTTTGGTTAAATGAAAACCTATTTCATGGTCAGTGATCTCTGACTTTGTTTATTTACATAATTTTACAGGGATTAGTCAAAGACCGGCACTGTGAAGCTTTGGTTTGCCAGGCTATAGAATACTCATGTATATATAAAAGAAAATGAAATAAAGAAACAATTTTGTTTGTTTGTTTTGGGTTTGACGTCACATGGACACAGTATAGGTCATATGGCGACATTCCAGTTTTACTGATGGAGGAAGACCTCAGGTGCCCTTTCGTGCATTATTTCAGGCACGAACGGGAACCTGAGTAGAACCAAAGAAACAATTAAATAATATATAAAGTTCTATACCCAACAATGAAATTTTCTGTAGGTTCTAGTCGGACGCAGCCATTTTCAATGTAAATCAATGATAATAATTAAAGTGTATTCAATAATAGGCAAGGTTTTCCGATAACAAACAATCACAACTTTTCGGATTAATAATAATTGTCGAGTATTCCGAGTGAAAACGGAAGCAGTGCATGAAATCTAGAATCAGAATGACACCTTCAAAACAGAAAAACGATTTTTTCAAACAGACTTCCCCGTTTATAGGCTTTTTAAATTTAATACTCTACTGTATTCAACTTCCAAGCATAAATGACATAAAAGAGATACATGTTTTATGACCACCCAAAAAAATTTCATTCCCAGAGGCAATGACAAATTCTACACTTTTGCCAAATTTTATAAAGCACATGCAAATAATGTAAATATCTAAACAAGTCCTACAAACATAATAATTTTACAAAGTCAAACATTTTTATGATGCAAATAACAAAAAAACAAAAACTAACCAAAACCAACACAATTTACATACTGATACACACCTTCGTCATGCAAAAATAATTGTTAGTTACACAATTGAAAGTCACGGCTACTACAAATGCAAGGCACTGAAGTTTACATGCATAAAACCCACAAAATTGACGTCATTTCTCCACAAATCTTGACCATGCTCATCGCCATTTTTAATGCGTCACGTGACACAACAAAAGGTTTGTAACGAATAACTGCATACAATATCGCTGTGGTCTCAATACAGGGGACGCTTAAGATCTATAATTATACTGTTTACATGTAAGAAATGCATGACACATAGGTAGAATTGATATGATTTAGTTGTTCCATTGTACCAGGATCTTTGTACTCTGTTTTGTAACTGTTATTAGATAATTATTTTAAGTATATAATTTTACTGTTCTAATCCACGTGATTGTATCTGCTGGATTGACAATTCACGTAATGAACAAGCCGATAAAATCGCAAGAATTGCAAGCAGTAATGGCAACACATCAGACGTTCGGATTTGTATTAATATAAATCCGTGGTATATAAAAGAACCATACAGTATAATTAATAGAAAAGTGAAAGAAGAAAGAAATAGATTATTTAAAGATCCTGTAACTCAATTTTTTAATGGTTTAATTTATATCATAAATATAATGCTCAAATGAAGATTTATCAGTATTGTATGTTCCAAAAAGCGTTATTTGTAAAGATATTACCGAATTCACATTTTCATGTTAATAAAGGGAGGTAATTAGAAATATATTTTCTATAAAGTCTATGTCAAATTTTTCTGCATATATTTTAATGATTACATATAATGTGGACAAATATTTGCAGTGCATATTTTACATATTCTTCGATGTTTGAAATTTTTTTAGAAGCATAATTATATACATATATAAAATTTCACTTAAGTGTGGTAACAACCTTAATTACAACATACAGAATCTTTAACGAACACTGCATGTGGAATAAATAATATAAAATTTAAACAAGATACCGCCCAAAAAAAAAACTGGAACTTTGTCACCAAAATCGAAATTTAAATTAGATGAAAATATATACGCGCTAAAAACTTAACCATTCAAAACTCATTTTCCGCCGATAAAAATTGTCCCGCATGTAATGAACCAGAAACGTTTAAACATCATGCATACTAAAACTTGGAATAGTATCCATAAATAAAAAAAAATACACTTGGAACCGCCGTTTGAAATAGCCTGTCAAGTTTTCACTGCGATATTCAAATTCATAAAAGATATTCAATTTACAAAAAGAATTTAATTTACAATGGATATAATTACATAAAGTATCACATATATAAGATCGCCACTTTATAAAATGGGATTTGAAATGTCGAGGAGTTGTCTATGAGTGTGGCAGGGCAAGCTTTAGAATGCTATTGCCCCACAAGTATAGACATATCTTTGGACAGGCACTCAAACTTGGCACAACAGCGATTTAGCTATTGCTGCACAAAACATATTAACTTGAGTTCTGAGGGTAGGGCTGAACTGCTCCATAATGGTATGTTTAAAAAATCATTTATAAAGTCAGCCAGCGGTCCGATATGTAGATATGATGTTAATTGTAAAAAGCTATAAATTAAATCTTATATGTAAAACTCCAAAATTGCCTATCACCGTGGGTTTGGTCATCTTCACTTTATTCCCTGAGGCTAGAATCGGACTTGGTTTTTTCCGTTTAGAACTAGAATAAAGGCCTATCTCCATGGGATTGGTCTGCTTGACTGTTTTCCTTGAGGCTAGAACCGTACATTATTTTCCGTTCAGGATTAATAAAAATACGTATCACCGTAGGTTTTGCCAGTTTCACTGTATTTCCTCAGACTAAAACAGGGCTTGGTTTTCTGTTTAGTTCTACTAAAATGGCTTATCACGTGGGTTTGGTCAGCTTGACTGAATTTCATGAAGCTAGAACAGGGCTTGGTTTTCCCTTTCGAACTATTAAAAAGGGCTATCACCTTGGGGTTGGTCAGCTTGATTGTATCCCTTTAGGATAGAACAAGACTTTGTTTTCCGTTTAGAACAACTAAAACTGCCTGTCACAGTGGGTTTGGTCAGCTTGACCGTATTCCCTGAGGCTAGAACAGGGCGTGGTTTTCTGTTTAGAAGTAATGAAAAGGTTAATCACCGTAGGTTTGGTTAGCCTGACTGTATTCCTTGAGGCTAGAACCAGATATGGTTTCCGTTTAGAACTACTAAAAGACCTACCACCGTGGGTTTGGTCAGCTTGACTAAATTTCCTGAGGCTTGATGAAGGCTTTGTTTTCCGTTTAAAACTATAAATTTTATCACCTCGGGTTTGGTCACCTTGACTATATTTTTTGGGAGCTAGAACCGTACTTCGTTTTCCGTATAGAACTACATGTACTTAAAAGGCATATCAGCGTAGGTTTGGCCAGCTTGATTATATACCTTAAGGCTAGAACCGGACTTCGTTTTCCGTTTAACACTACTGAAATGGCCTATCGCCGTGGATTTGGTCAGCTTGACTGTATTACCTGAGGCTAGAAATTGACTTTGCTTTCCGTTTAGAACTGACAAAAAAGTCTATCACCGAGGTTTCGGTCAGCTCAACTGTTTTCCTTGAGGCTAGAACTGTACTTTGTTTTCCGTTTAGGACTAATCTAAAAGGCAAAAGGCCTATCACCGTGG
The DNA here is from genome assembly GCF_026571515.1 of Ruditapes philippinarum. Lineage (NCBI taxonomy): Eukaryota > Metazoa > Mollusca > Bivalvia > Venerida > Veneridae > Ruditapes > Ruditapes philippinarum. Next base: position 106,646 of record NW_026864838.1, on the reverse strand, counting down.
GTTTTGTCAGCTTGACTGTATTACCTGAGGCTAGAATAAACTTTGCTTTCCGTCTAGAATTGACAGAAAAAAGACCATCACCGAGGTTTAGGCCAGCTTCACTGTGTTTCTTGAAGCTAGAACCGTAATTTGTTTTCCGTTTAGGACTAATTTTAAAAAGGTATATCAGCATTGGTTTTGTCAGCTTAACTGCATTTCTTGAGGCTAGAACCAGAATTAGTTTTTTTTCCGTTTAGAACTGCTAAAAAGGCCTGTCACCTTGGGTTTGGTCAGCTTAACCGTTTTCTTTGAAGCTAGAACCGTACTTTTTTAATCAGCTTCATATATTTTTTATCATGTCTTTCGTAAACAATTGATGTTTAGTGTTTCTACTTGTTCTGACATTTCCGGGCTTCTGAATTCCGAAAATTTCCAAACTCCGAACTTTTTGGCTAGTCCCAGAGGTGTTCGGTTTTCAGAAGTTACACTGTATTCCTTGAGGCTAGAACCAGGCTTGTTTTTCTGTTTAGAACTACTAAAAAGGCCTATCATCGTGGGTTTGGTCAGCTTGACTGAATTTCATGAAGCTAGAACAGGGCTTGGTTTTCCCTTTCGAACTATTAAAAAGGGCTATCACCTTGGGGTTGGTCAGCTTGATTGTATCCCTTTGGGATAGAACAAGACTTTGTTTTCCGTTTAGAACAACTGAAAATGCCTATCACCGTAGGTTTTGTCAGCTTGACCGTATTCCCGGAGGCTAGAACAGGGCGTGGTTTTTCGTTTAGAACTAATTAAAAGGCCTACCATCATGGGTTTGGTCAGCTTGACTTAATTCCCTAAGGCTAGATGAGGGCTTAGTTTTTCGTTTAAAACTATAAAATTTATCACCTCGGGTTTGGTCATCTTGACTGTATTCTTTTGGGCTAAAACCGGACTTCGTTTTCCCTATAGAACTACTTAAAAGGCCTATAAGGGTAGGGTTGGTCAGCTTGATCATATTCCTTTATCCTAGAACCGGACTTGGTTTCTGTTTATGAACGACTAAAAGGCCTACCTTGAGGCAAGAACCTGACTTCGTTTTCCGTTTAACACTACTAAAAAGGCCTATCACAGTGGGTTTGTTTCAGCTTGACTGTATTACCAGAGGCTAGAAATGGACTTTGCCTTCCGTTTAGAACTGACATAAAAGACTATCACCTAGAACCGGACATGGTTTCTGTTTATGAACGACTAAAAGGCCTATCACCGTGGGTTTGGCCAGCTTGGACTGTATTCCTTGAGACTAGAACAGGGATTGGTTTTCCGTTTAGAACTACTAAAAAGACCTATCACCGCGGGTTGTGTTAGCTTGACTGTATTCCTTGAGGCTTAAAAAACGTTCTTTGCTTATCGTTTCGCTTATCGCGTTATAAGAACTACTAAAAAGACCTATCACTGTTGGCTTTGTCAACTTGATTGTATTCCTTGAGTCTAGAACCGAGCTTGGGTTTTCCGTTTAGCACTAATAACAAAGCCTATCACCGTTGGTTTTGTTAGGTTGACTATTCTCTGTGGCTAGAACCGTACTGTGTTTTCCGTTTATAACTCATAAAAAAGCCTATCAGCGTGTGCTTGGTCATCCTGTTGGTTTCTCCGGAGGCTAGAACCGTTAGCACTTCTTAAAAGGCCTATCACCGTGATTCCTCGGAAACATTAAAAACAGCCAAAGTACATGAAAATTGAAGACTCGGTTTGATTGAGTATGTACATGAGGATAATGAAAAAGTTCAACATCCCTTATTCCCCTAGCACCGACTTGAGCCGTAATCAGTTCTCAATATATTTAAAAGTGCTAGACACAATGATCTCGAAGGACATCTAAGAAGAACTTTACGTAAAAATCCGAATATTCTAGAGCGAACAGTTAAAAGACAATTTGTTTGATTCCTTTGAGAGTGTTCGTTACACAATATAAGGCCCAAAGCCCTAACCCAAGCAATATGTCCGGGAAATTTCCGCCCTGCATTGCCATTTCTTCTCATTATATAAGTTATCGTAAAAAGCACTATTTACTCGAGCCAACTGTTTAAACATCATTTGACTGATTCCTTTGCAAATTCGATTTACTACAGGTTTGGAGGGTCTTTCTTACGCATTATAAAGCCCAAAGCCCAAATCCAATCAATGTGTATGTCATATTTCCGCGTGGCATTGTCGTTTTCTGGACCGGTAATTAGTTCTTTCTGTACAGAAAGTGTATAAATTTTTGAAAAGAAAACAACATTTTCTCTCCAATTAACCGTTTAAACACCACTTGTCTTTATGATTCCTTCGCCGATTCGATTTTGTACAAGTTTGGAGGGCTTTTTTACATTATAAAGCTCAAAGCTCTAACCCAATCAATATATCCGTGAAATTTCCGCGTGGCATGGTCGTTTTGTTTTGCCGGCGATTTGTTCTTTCTGTATATAAACTTATTAAACCGTTTAACACCATTTTTCAGATCCTTTGGGAAATTCGATTTTGTACAGGTTAGGAGGGTCTTTTCTACACATTATAAAGCACAAAGCCCTAACCCAATAAGTATGTCCGTGAGATTTCCGCGTGGCATTGTCGTTTTCTCGATCATCATTTGTTTTTTCTGCATTTAAATTATCACAAAAACCACCATTTATTTCGGGCCAACCATTTAAACACCACATGTCTGTCTGATTCCTTTGCAGATTCGATTTTGTACAAGTTTGGAGGGTCTTTACCATACATTATAAAGCCCAAAGCCCTTACCCAATCAATATATCCGCAAGATTTCCGCGCTGAATTGTCGTTTTCTGGGCCGGCGATTTGTTATATATTATCTTAAAACGCACAATTTACTCGAGCCAATCATAAAAAAGTTATTTGTCTGATTCCGATGTGGATTCGTTTTTGCATTAGTTTGGTGGGTATTCTTTGCAAAATATAAGGGCCAAATATCTTATGTAAGCGATATTACTGGGAGATTTCTGCGTGGCATGGCGCTTTATTGGACTTTCGATTTGTTTTTATTTCTATAACCGAAGATCGATCGTTGAAAATTTCGAAAGCAACATCATGGAGACAAAACCCGTTTGAAAATGAGATTAACAATATTCCGATCATTCCGAGCGGTTCTCAACACTTAATAGTGCTGGCATCAATGATCCCGAATGACCAAAAAAATATAACAACACTGAAGTGACGTACGGGGCAACTTTTTACAGCTGCCACACGGCACTTGACATCTGCTGTTGTGCAGCATAACAAGCCCAAAGCCCTAACCCAATCATATGTTCGTGAGATGTCCGGAAAGTGTGATCTCTAATATTGATTGACATTGCAAGAGTAGACCTATGCAAATTTGTACATTGTACGGATGGGGGAAATTTAAATTGTGGGCCAATCGTTTTGCACTATAATTTATTTTTTGTTCAATATAAATATATAGTAAGATAAGAAAAACAAATCGAAACAAAGCATAACTAAAAAAATCGCAGATAATATAAAATATCACTGTATGTTAACGTATGTAAATATCACAGTCTAATTTAACGTCGGTATCTGGTAGTACTCTACAGCGGTTGTTTCTCGTACATAGGTTTGCTGGGCATGTGGAAATACCCTGGTGTGTGTAAATCTAAACTGCTGTCGTTTACGTTGTTTTTCCTAGAAAATAAACATTCAAAATTTAAAATAAATAGGTCCGTAATGGTAGGTCTGATATATCATAAATTATTATGTTGGTGATATTTACTATAATACATTGCAACACACCATGACATAATTATATATATTGAATGTTATTGGTAAGTGGGAGATGCATGATCTGATATAACATATGAAAAAATTAGATAATAAATTGTTCTAGTAAAATATTAATGTGATCACTTATCATATTTATGTTCATACTAAATCACTCAGAATCAACATTTGTTTTCAAAAATATTTTTATAAGAATATCCAAATGATATATTTTTATTTTTTTAGTTGTATTTGAAATACTTAAGAAAAAATGCAGTCCAATCCACTTTAAAGTTACATGATTATGTATCAAAATCCGTTTGAATTTGATGAAATTTTTACCTTCTATTAATTTAGAAAGTAAAGAAAATGCTATTTTTACCCTTAGCTTTTGATTGACACATCTCTAAAAAGTTGGAACGAAATATTTACACATCTATATTAATAGATTACTAATTTGATACGCTTTTGTTTTTTATTTAAACTTTATTAATTTTAAAAATGTAAGTATAGTTTGTAAGACATTTTTAGAAATAAAACTTACTTTTTATTTAGATATTTACATGCAAACAGAACACCGACAGCAGCTAAAATTAGCAAAGCTATGGACACAGATACACCCACTCCTATCTGAACAGCGTTGCTTGCACCGCCTATAAAATTTATAACACTATATACAAGCATTCTTTATTATATCAATATATAGGTATGTAAAATGTTCATTCCTAAATTATACACTTTTTGAGTGACATCAATTTTTCTCCATTTACTTTTAAATGTTGTTTTTCACTTAGCAATCTAATGCCCGATTTTTTTTCTTTCTATTCGAGTAAGGTGAAATAATGATCATGTAGCCTAGATGTTAATGTAGAACTATATTCTATTTCCATAGTCCGAAAAACGTCTCTAAAAGTACTTAAAAACTTGCAATTTGATTAAGATGAAATAAAAAGAGTGTGTTGTAAGAGGAACTAAGAAAGATCTGAAGGTGTGATAATACGACAGCGATTATGAACAACTGATTAAATACATAAACCAACTTTTCGAACTTACCCTGATTGGCCGACAGACCAACGTTAGTTTTATCATCAACTAAAAGTACAAAACAACACGTGTTAAAATATATCACTTCATACCTTAAGGTTATAGCTAAGTCACAACAGAATCCAATGGATTTATTGCTACGTTCTGGTAAACAAACTTTATGTAACTTTACCATTTAGTCATACATACATGACTTAAGAATCTAGCCTCAACATTATAAAACATTCATCAGAGCTCCAGCTCAAATCCCCTTATTTCTTTTGGTGAGAGTACATTCTGTGCCAGTTTTTGATCAATCAATTACTTAGTACCAGAAATCTGAGTTTGAGCTTGTAATAACATGAATATAATAATAATTATAATTTCCTTATAATGTTTCCTCGAGAGACCAATGAAAACAAAGAAAAAAGGAGGTCATCGGTTTTACTAAGTCTGTTCATGATGAATAACAAAATATGTAACACGGAATACAATCTTCGAGAATCGCATTTCTTACATTAATGTCGTCTATACGATGACGTACCTGAACATTCTGAAATGAGGATGGAACCTATTCCTGCCGTTGTTTTACCGGATGGACACGGTTTACAAGCTGACTGTCCTTTAGTATCTTGGTATTGACCACGAGGACACATTGTAACAATTCGACCATCAGAATATGATCCCACCGGACAAACAGCTTAAAATTTATTAACGAATTAATTGTCCATAGCAATTTAACATAATTGATGGAATTAAATCATATTTTCAAAAATAAATTAATCAGATTAAGTGCAAAACAAAAGTTTGGTAATTGCTACATTTTTGTTCTCGAAGCAGAAGAATAATGTATTTCGTGAATAATGATAAAATTTATAGCATACAGACATTTGGTTACTCTGCTTTTAAAAGTAGAAGATTTACAATATTTTGCCTTACAGTGATGCTGTCTTATTTGAATAAAACAGTCGGTTGTAGGAATACTCCACTCACCACAAAATACTTCAATGCGTATAGTTCCACTAGGACAACGGATGTCTGGTTTGTATGAGAGCGGAGAGGAACCTGTCGCTAGGGAATGTTTTGTTCCATCTACAGTCACTTGGAAGAAGTCGACGGAATGGTTCATCAATGTTTGTGCTGACTTTTCCAGTTCGAGCGTCTGTTTAACAAAGTCCGTCAACTCTTTTGATGGCGCTAATGTTAAGAAAAATAAAATCCTTTTCATGAAATTCATTCAAATCCCTACCGGAAACCCATAAACAATACGGGTTTCTTTCAAAAACAGATTAACTATGGTTGATTGCATACAATACAGGAATTCCCCGGCAAAAATAAAAGAAACTTGATAGAATACATAACGTAATTGGATAGGAAGAGTTGTGGATAATTGGTGTTTATACTTTTATATACAATGATTTCTAAATAACGTTTAACCTCTAGTCACTCTTGAAATGGAGGTTTCTTGAAAGGAAATTATATGATAGTAATTATCGTAATTAATTGATTATGGCTTTTCCTACGAGAAATGATATGTTTAATATGATACAATTAATGCATTTAAGATATAAAGTAATACACATAATATTTAACCAAAAAGGCGATTATAATATGCCAACTGAGTTTGCGTAGAGTACGACGAAGACAAATTAGTGCAATAGAGTGATACTGAATAAGTGATATTGAAATCTATCATATAACTGAAATTTTCATATCCTAGACTATAATATAATTAAACGAATTCACAATGAGTGACGATGAAATAGTTTACACACCCGTGTTATTTTGCAGTAATCCTGCAATATTGAAAGTGCTCCCTTTACTACTGACTGCTGCATGTAATCCAACAGTCACCGTCATTGAGCTTCCAGTGGATCTTTTCTTTTTCGAGCTGGTACACACCGGTTCTTGTACCGAAGTTTCACACGTGACTGCTTTCTTACAGTCAAGAGTTGACAATTTAATTTCTAAAGAGTCTTTGACTGTTTTCTTGTTACTCTCCGTGCATGGGACAGAGTCATACTTGCCTTCAAAATTCACACCCATCTCTACCGGTGGCTCAAGCTCTGTAGATATTCAAAAAGTATTGATTAACATTGTTACTTGTTTTAATGAAGACGATTACAAAGTTTGATAGTAATAAATTCATGACCACCAGTTAAACGAATAGTGATCTGAATGATTTGAAATTGAATGCATGTTCTCCAAAATAACCTAATGAAAATAATATCTGTACTACAAGACTTTTAAAATCAGATACACTGGGAGTCAAATTAAATCGTCTAGCAGGGTCACTATCTTGCAGGTTTCGTTTATAAAAGTTCGTAGTTCTAAGTGGACTGTAGTCCCTATAAAAGCATGTCATTTAATTATAATTGTAATTTGCTTTAGATTTACCCGTGCATGATGGCAGTCGTCCTGAAGGATTTTTCTCATTTTGATGATTCCATTTATATCCAGTTGCAAGACCGCACTCATAATATGGTATTGGCGCATTTGTGAAATATAAACCTGCCCTGCAGTTAATAGAACAGCGTTGAAGTTCCGCTGTTTTGTTGCAAGTTATGATCAACCCGTATGTCCTTCGTAGTCTCGTACATTCTGTCAATTAATAAATATAAATCCCATTGTCCGTTTAAACTATTTCAATAATCAGTATAATTAATGACACTTGTCATGTCATTTCTTGAATTTAAAGCTTTTGATGTCTTTTATATACAATTTCATATCTCTGTTATACAATAACAATAATACAATACATATTACGAATGAAAAGTAAAAAAAGAACATTTGGCAACGGTATTTATCAGACAAAATATTCGTTTGTATTTTGTGGAGAAATATAAGTGTACGAATTTGTGTATATTGTCAAACCGACCTGGACACTTTTCTTTGTTACATGATGTATCCTCGCTACTATTTCCCTGACATTGTTTGCCCTCGGGATCTGGTGAAGGACTATCACATCTTCTTGTTCTTGTTGCTATACCACCACCGCATAATTTTGAGCAGCTTGTCCAGTTTGTCCACGCAGACCATTCGCCATCAACTTAATAAAATAAAATCTACACTCTCAGAACTGTTTACCTGTACATACATTCAAATTATTATAAAGTACGTACATAGGTGTAAATGGAAAGAACACCTAACATACAGTCATTTTATTAATGATATGACTTTTCTTATGTACATTGGAATAATAATGAAAGGTGTCTAAACTGTTTGCGGTCAGATTATCACCTGATTTGATATTAAAATACATGTAGAATTTGTATTAACAGTCTACCAGTTGTACTCTTATCATAAAACTAGGATGAATGCCTACATACTTCAAAAACTTGTTCTGATGCGAGCTTTTCAAATGTGTTACCTTATTTTATGCCACATCGCTTATTAATTATTGGACTCTTTGCATTTTCAAACACATATTATTACCTGCTTTTATTTCGCACATATCACCTCGGTAACCATAGGGACATTTACACGTGTAATTTCCTGTTCCATTGATACACGTTGCCCCATTCTTACAGTTATTATTCTTGCAATAATCCGGAGCAAGTTGACACTGTTTGCCACTAAATCCACCAGAGCATAGGCATTCGTAATCGCCACGTTTATTGATACATTTATGACTGCCGCATGGAGAGCTCGTGCATTCATTGATAGCTGAAATAACAAACAACATTCACAATTCTTTAAATCTTAACAAATGCTGTAGTTAAGGACAATCATTTTACATTGACAATTATTTCTTCATATTTATCATTGACAATCATAACATATGATTCTTGTCAAAAAAAGAGAGAAAAATTTGACTTCATGATCAGGCTCGATCAAACCGAGCCTGCAACATTTTCAATTTTGTCGTATTGAGCATTCTTTTTGAGATTCTTTATGTCTCTCTATTCCATACATATTTCAGTAATTACAAATATACGCTGAAGTTTCGGATTTTGAAACATTTTAAATTAACAGGTAAATGAAATAAAATTAGATTATATTGAGAAGAAAATCCAATTAATTTATATTCTGTTTTATTGAACTGATCACGAATTGTCACCAATGGACATGATGCATTGAATATGCTAAAATAAGCAGTCTCTATATACAGTACAGCAATGTGTTAAATTAGAACGAACCATCACACACTGAGGGGATGACAACTTTAACATTTTCTGCCTCCACCAGATCGTCCATTGAATATATTGTTCCAGATATGGACGGTGTGCATGAAGCAGCCCAAGTTGAGACATCAGAAGGTGTTGCTTTTCTTGGAATGACACTAAATGCGGAAATCTTGATATCTAAAAACAATATTTGTTTGAGCAATTTATTATTTCGAACGATCAAATATATTTTTGATAAACTGTTTTCATCTGTCAACCATTTTTCTGCTTTAAATTTGTAAGATATTACTTTTTTATATGACTTTTGAAAATAAAGATAAAAAATAACCATAGTGCAAAACTTTTTTTACACCTTGTCAATCAGCATCCGATATTTATCACTCTTTTTTAATATATAAAGGTAAGACGGTAACAAAAGAAACGTATTCAATGGATTGATCTCTATACGACCCTAACCTGTCTAATTCAAATTATCCGAGTAGTACATTGCAAGAATAATTTCAACACAACACAATTGTAAATAAAAGAGCACATATCAATATTTGTGGTTTATTCTGTTGTTATTCAACTCAAAGGTAAGAGGAAGGATCTTTCAATTGAATAAAGTCGAAGATATTGTTTACTGATAAAAATGGGTTACATACCACCGTCAAATCCGATCAAATCGTTTCTCTCAAGTATGTGAGACTTCGGAACAGCGAAGGAAGTATTTGTATAGGAGAGCTTCCCATTAATGTATACTTTGACCTCATTTGACGGCTTGTCAACACTGACAGCGACGCTTGTCCAAGTTGATGTCGGTAATGTCTGACCAGTACTGACGACACCACTGGAAGAAATTAATTAGTAATGCAACATTAAACATTTCAACATGTTTTAATTATAAGTATAAAAAGTAAACATTATTTTGTTGCAATAAATGAAAATTTCAAATGTGTTCAGGGCGTCATTCATAAAACTTAACTGCTTTGGAAAATATATCGACATGTTCGAAGAAAATAAATTAAACAACACTACCATCGGGTGGTTTTTATTCGATACTCTCATAGTTTGACAGTGTGATTTTCATACACTACACAATGTATATCTATTTGTTCAGTCTTATATATTGACGAAAATTCGCAGATACATATCATTTGCTAGACCTTCGAAAAAAACTTTACTGTGCTCTCGTGTAATAGCGTTTAATGTAAACTTATCACTCACTGAGATTGCCCCAAGGAAGTTGTTGGTGTAAGTCTAAAAACAAAGCTCTGTCTACTGCCAGAATTTTCAAATACAACAGCAGAATTTGTCTTGTTATTGGTGACATAAACCCACATAAACATGGTCAGTACGTCGTGTGTTAACTTGTTTTCAAGTTTTGTTTTGTCTTTACTCAACTGTACATCATATTCTGCAAAATAAATGTTAATCCGTGATCATTGTAATCATCGTCGTCATAATCATCATCGTCATTATTAATACCTTTATCATAAGCATTACTTTCAAAAAATACACAGGTTTCCTATAAGTCATAACAAAATTTAACACATACAACTTTAAATTATTTACTTATATCAAATATATTAAGACGGTGAGAAAAATACGTCATTATCAGCATCAGCCTCCATATACGCAAATAGTGTTTACTCAGATATTCATTCATGTTCTAAAAATAGCTATGCAATTTTAACCTTGACATTGTGTCGCAGATGTGGCTCCATCTGACGAACTTCTCTTATTACTAGCACATTTGGTGCAGCTAACAGACTTTGGGCTTGGTTGAAATGAATTGCACGGACATTTTGTGCAAGGAGCAAGAGTGTTTGGTGAGTATTCACCAGCGTCGCAGTATCCTGTAATTAAAAATAAATGTTTTAGAACTGCAAAGGTAGAGTAAGATCGATTTGTTTGTTATAGTTCTCAAATGCTAAGTACATGTAATTAAATGTTTATGCATTTGTGTAACATGTGTGTGTCCCTATGCGTCACATTTTAAATATTTGTTTTAAAAAATCCTCAAACAAAATATGTATTAAAGAATGTGAACAGTAAAAACCTAGAAATCTTATATCAGATGATTTTCATGACATCAAAACATGGTCTTTCTATTAGGAAGACCCTGACAAAGGCAAAAGTTAATGTTTGCAATTTGCTAATAACTACATTGTCATTGACAAGTTATATTTGTACTTGTATGAACTATTTCAAGTTTATTGTACGTGTATTTACAATTTGGTAATATGTAGTATAGAAATTTTATTTTGATCCTTATGTTGATCTTGATTCTGAATATTTCTTTACACGGAACCAGAGTGTATATAATGTAGACCTACTAAGACACTGGGAGATGTTCTCGGCACCAACTTCTGTTGTATTTGTGTTTGGTGGGCATGCTTCACATTTCATAGAGTTCGTCAAGTTTTGGTATGTTCCTATAGGACACTTTTCACATCTACCGTTCTTCTTAGCAAAACTGCCTTTTGGACAACCAACTGAAAGAGACAGAAAAGAAATCTTTAATGCAGTTAATGAAGTTAATAAGGTTAAAGAAAATGAAGTCAGTTGGACACAAAATTAACAGAAAAGTAGTTCTAAAATGCGGTGTAATTACTAGTTTTAATTCAAAATCTAAGTAAAAAGTATTTCACAGATTTCAAATTCTTCCCAAAAAAAACAATTTTACCACAAGATGCAGATTCCTTTCTTGGAATAGTGCCAGGGGGACACACCATTGAAGGAACTCCAGGTCCATATGAATCACTCTCTACATGGAGGTCACCAACGTGAAGGTCAAAATGTCCGGAATCAACTTCTTTTTGTATAACATCTGACATTTTGTATAACCGGTCTTCGTTTTCTGCAATAATGTCATCTGCGGATTTTCCTGTCACCGGTTTGTACGGTAAAATGAATTCAAATCGCAATGTGTAGGCAAGCTTCGATACTGACCGCCGATACACATGGGAATTGGAATCACGTTTACGACGAGATGACACTGGACCACATGTCACGTCCACAAACTTCGCTTGGCATGCTGGGATACCAACGCATTCTTCCGGAAACTTAGAACTGTTAAGGGCTTGTACAAAGTTTTCCTTAATTTGATTCAAATTCTGGGTTGAACTATTGCACTGTCCAGTGAAGTAGTAAAATTCGTTCGGAAGATTCATGTTGTCTACATCAAGCTTGGCTAAAATGTATATTAACAAGTCACACTGTATTACATTATTCAGATTTCTAGATCATTCTTGATTTATTGTTTTGTTAAGAACTTTAATTAAATTTTCTTAAGCTAAATTAGGTTGATTGAGACTCACCATATTATAAACATCGTGTGGTATATATTATGCATGCGTATTAAATGTATTTTACACGATTACTTACTATCACAGTCCGGCACTTTACCAGAGGGCCTCCATTTACCGGTAGACCGACCACACACATATAGACCATCCCCAATATTCGGAATATCATATCCGGCGCCACATTGCATCTGACACATTTGACCATGAGTCCACTGGCTGCATGCCAAGGCCCCATTAACAGGTTCATTTAGTGCATCTCTAGAACAGTTCGTTTCTAAAAAATTGTAATTATATCAGTGTAGTTATAGCATTTGTCAAAATTAGTGATAGTTTTAAATGACTTAATATATGCATGTCTGTGATATACTATAGGCGTGATGATAAATATATGTAAAAATGATTCAAAATGGGTACAAATCTACTGGGCAGATATGAGGTAAAAATGGATAAGATTAGAGAATTTGATTTAAAGTTTTTCAGTACTATGTCACGTGAATATTCTAAGCATCATGAGAAAGATGACTAATATTTCGTAATAAACTTTAAGAGGGACATAAAATATTAGCATAGATATATAGACATTGAGTTTGTTTTTACTTTGTATTGAATGATCATTAAAATTAGCGATTCCTAAAAATAATTATTTAAGTCAAATACTTTCACGGTTTAATTACACAAGAAAATGGTTCCACATTTAATGGCAAGTATTTTTATTTTGTTTTAAACGAATAAAGCGTAGATATATTGCCTTAGAGGTATTCTACGGAAACATGTTGGAAAGAAGGGAAAGTTACGAATGGATAACGTATGTTTACCTTTACAAAATGGCGCTAGTCCGCCATGTTGCCATTTCCAGTCTAATTTTGGAGGGTTACTTTTGTTGTCAGCTGAGCATTGGATTTTAGTGACTCCTCCCATCGGATATCCCGACATGCATGCCATTGTACATTCGGCACCGATATTGTAACTTGGACAATCATATTTAAGATGATCCCCTCCTGTCACACGGAGGTTAGGAGGAGAACAGTTTAATGCTTAAAGTAACAACAACAACAATAAACCCTTAAACACAATGAAAAATTATTGTTATTTTTTCATGAAACTCTGTTCTATATAACTGTTAAAACATTTTCAACAATTTTATGGATATCCTTCAGTTTTATGCAACATATGTCAAGATTTTACCATCTGTTTATTCTTTCATAAAAATGTTAAAAAGTGAAAAGTTAAAAAGTATTTTGAGTTCCAAAGCCAAAAGGAAACGAATCCATATCAGCAGAGGGTAAATTTGATAATATGTTAATACATTTTGTATTATATTAGTAACTTACTCAAAACTTGAACATTAAACACACAACTGTCTCCCCTGTTTTGTTGTTTATCTTTTATTGTATATTTAATCGTATGCGAACCAGCCGTCAATCGTTCTCCTGGCTTGTGGCCATGAATTTCCGTGATTGTTACAGGCTCCTTAGAGTTATCTTCACCTTGTGGTTCGTCCCAGGTAACCTTTGCAGTGTTATTAGTTGAGTCAATATATACCTGCATGTCATCGGGACATTCGCCAGCAGGAAACCTTGGTGGAAGTACATCTAAATTGTTCAAAACAAAGATGCTTAAAATTTTATGTCAAAATGAAAATGACAGCAGATTGCAAATGCTCTTGCTGAAATAATGCCAATATTTCATTATTTATAATTATTTGCTGAATTTAAGTAAGAGCATACTAGCAGTGTTCACCTTTACAAACCGACATTGTTCCCCACTTGCCATTGACGTTACAGCCCACAATATGCATTCCATGTACTTGGTAGCCGTCGTCACAAACAACTTCACACAGATTTCCATAAACCTGTTTACCGTTTAGACATTGAACTTCACCGTGGGCTATTGTTGGCGCCTTGTCACACGAACGTGCTGTCAAAAGTATATAAGAGATCTATATGCTTTTAGTATGTATTCATAAAAGACTTTTGATTATTTAGAAATTAGTAAATTTATCATAAGGACATAATAATTCCATTCGAATTATAACACTGAGAAGAAATCAACTGTCCAAGTTGTTATAAGAGGAGAGTTGGATGATATTTTTTTTTGGATAAGATAATAAGTATTTTTGTTTTTGGGTAAGGAATAGAAAGTACTTTTGTTTTTGGATATGGAAAAGAAAGGATTTTTGTTTTTGAATAAGACAAAAAAGGAAGTTTGTGTTTTTTGGATAAGGAAAAAGAAGTATTTTCGTTTTTGATATGGAAAAAGAAAAGAAGTATTTTTAAAAAAATGACTTATTTCATTTCTCCTGCTGAAACGACACACCTGAGTAAATAGGAACACATTTACATGCTATGATATTTCATTTTTCAGAATATACGTACCTGACTCGAATTGTGCATTGTTATATCAACTGTATCATATACCTGTAATTATTTTGATTAACTTACGATTGCAATTTGGAGGAATAGGTGGTAGCCAAGCTCCGTTTTTGACACACTTTAAAGAAGGATTGTCTCCTGCGTCTAGGGTATAGCCAGATTTACATCTTATATTACATGTTGTCCCATAAACTATATCACTACCATCACAGTCAATGTAGCCATTTTCCGGCCATCTCGGGAATCCACACCTGTCCACTGTAATAAAGGAAGCATGTGCTTAATTGAAACAATTTTACATGCATAGTTTACTTTGCCGGTATCACTGCCTTCTTATCTAACAGTAACTACTGCATTGGTCACATCTCCTTCTTTAAATCAGATAAGTAAAGGTTCGGTTGAAGATGTGTTGCTTGCCTTTTTGTGGGCTCTGCTTTCTTCACTTAATATAGTTTCGTTTTTATTATTTAGTACAATGTATCATTTTCAGAAAATGTACATACGTATGGGCAATGCTTCATCTGTGATCATTATGTTACCATAAAAAACTTTACTAAAGCTTACATTTGACTTGAAAGGAAAGATATGCAGTTGCAGAAAGTCCACCGCTATCTGTACCAACAAAATACACAACATACGTTCCTTCTGAATAGGCTCCGCCGTTTTGAAAGTTTGATGGAGACGCAACAACCCTGTAAAATAATAATGGATTTATTTAAGTTCCTTGCCATCAGGCTAAAAGCAAGGTAGTTAAAGTTTTGCTTAAACATACATGTATATTTTACGTACATATATTTACCTCTTTAATTCGAGGTAATTATTTGCTTAATCATTACAATACTCCATATATATAGTAAATACTTTTAAAACCTTTATCTCCATTAATAAATACATAAACATTAAGAGATATTATTAGGTCAATAGACAATGAAAATAAATCAAGAACGTTTGGCGCCTTACGTGGACAGCACATTAAAGACTAATGGTTTACATGACGTCACGTTAGTTTCTAGTTTCACCGTAACTAGTCACTTTTCAAAATTATAGAATACAATTGGATATTTTCCCCTTTTTTGCCCATGTTTGACTCGGGCTCGGGTACCAACCGTTCCTTGGGACTCTGCAGACGTAATAACACGGAAAACATGCGTTAACAGGGTAATTAAAATCTGTTCATAAAAAGCCTTATCGTCATATTATTTTTGTTTTTCTTTCATTAAATGGAACCTTGTATACTTATAAGGATTTTAATTTTATATGTCTTTTGGTTATAGCGTTTAATAATGTGCATTTGAATTGACGGATTTAACGAAACAAATCCAAGTAAAACAGAACCAACGGACAAAACTATTCTATAAACTGAACAACTTTCAAATAGCTTTATTAATATAAAACAATTTAAGGTGCTGCATATTTACTCGATATTTCCATCTTCCGGGTCCGTCATCGTTGGTGAATCCCACGTGACTTTTGCTGTTGTTTTCCCTTCTTCTGCTAGTATAGGAGAAGCTATCGTTAATGCAGCTGGTTTGTTTATTGTAGGCGGCTTGTTAGGTGGGGGAGGGTCGTCGTGATCTTTAATTTGATTAAATCAAAAAAGCAACATCAAAACAATGTCGAACATATTTCGGTAGAGTTACATATCATGTTTTATGGACATATTATAAACCTCATCATACAAACCAGTGATATTTCCATGTTAATCCAACATAAATAAATTAAGCATTATACAGGACTGGTATATGCTCCAAATGTATGCAATATTCAGGCGACGAAATGCTTGCACTTGTATCGGATCAACAGATGAAATGATCTTTGTACATTAAGCAAAAAATAATTACCATATTTGTAATACTTACGACAGAAGATGGAACACATGATATCTGCAAATGCACCTATACCAGCCCCAACAGCTAAACCTACAGGTCCGAATGCTGAGCCAATCATGGCACCAGTTGCTGTAAAACCTCCAATACCGCTGACGGCCGGTGAATTTGCTATTTCAAAAGGCGATGGGGCAGCTGCCTGACGCTTTATGCGCATTAAGTCTTTATCTTTAATGACAAAGATATGTTTAAAGGTTATGATAATTAAAATGATGATGATGATGATGATGATGATGGTGATGATGATATCTTTATTTAAAGACGGTAGAACATGAAGATATACAGTCGTAGAAAATAAATAGCACATCTTAATAAGGTATTTTAAACAATATATCACCATAAAACAATTACAACTATTCCATTTGTGAATTGAATATTTTCCTATAACAAACATCATTTGATTGCTTTCGGATATAAGATATCATTCATTCAATGTTCATTTACACATGAAGTTTTATGAACTATGAACTTCTGATTTTAAAGATCGAGTAAAGTATATGTTTTTTTTTATTTCATTGTGACATTTCATCATACATACATAAACGTATAAAAAGTTAAGTTTAATAAGTACTGATTTAAAAGAAATATTTATTGACTTTAATTTTCTGAGTGGTTTGTTAACTACATGTGTAGTTATAAACATGTTTGCAGTTTATTTATGAGTGATGGTGAGAGGCTCCCTAGCACCGGTTTAAGAGAGTTATGCTAATTCTTCAACAAGTTCTTAACTCTCTTTTATATCTATCTTTTTATTCTTATTCGTTGAATATATAACAATTACCTCCATTTGATGAAACGATAAGCACGCCATCAAGACAAGCTACACTAAACATATTGTCATATCCATGATCTAGGGAACATGTTGTATTGTGGGCGACCTCATATACTTTATCAACTTTTACTGTTTTACCAGCGTGGTCTTTGCAGTCTGTCGGATTCATCAACGGGTCGAGAAAACAGCCATCGGGTGAAAACCCTTCTCCTACATACTGTAAATTAAAGGTACATTTTGCCTTATATTCGAATCAATTTTACTTCTTTAAAAAGGGCAAGCAAAGGTTTTGTGTCATTTAAATAATGGTTTTAGAGCATGTGAGATGTTTGTTACCAGAAGAAAGTAGCACTAACTGTAAAATTATTCATCATTTCATCATAAAAATAGCAACATGTAAACAAAGTAGTATTTAGACTTCCATACAATAGACTCAACCACTAAAGCTATAATTATTTCCAGAAAACAGCAGAAGCAAAATGTAAATAAGGTAACTGGCAAATAAGTAACATTTTAGAAACTATAAAAGTACACCAAATACAAAATGTATGAAAAGCTTTTGATAAATAGAAATAAAAACATTTCTGTAGCTTAATGGACCTTAAAACATTAATTGTAATTAATCACACAATCTTTGTAATGGAGAAACGTCATAGGCATTGTAAAGGCACGATTAAAGGCCTCAACAGACGGTAGGATTTTGAAGTACAACACCAATTAAAACTAAGATGTACAGACAAATCTTAATGTGTGAAGGCTACTATTTCTTGATTTCGGGAACCTTAAGTCAAGATGTAAGGGATAGGACATGTTCTATTTTGAAAATCTTGTCTTACAGATTTTTACAAACCTCCCACAATGACAAGTAACAGATAACCAAAATATCTCCTGATAATGAGTTTAATGAATGAAATTCCAGAACAATTAGGGCTAAAAGGTAAACATAGTAGTAAGATGGGGTAAAAATGATGTTGAAAAACTCTTCAGGAGACCTAAAGTTGTGTTATGTTCGAATCCCAAATTATTCCGAAAATGATTATGTCACGGTATTGAATTGTTCTCTAATTATGGGAGGGGAGGTAGTTTGTAGGCGGCCAGATAGCTTAGTCAGCAGAGCCCCAGTATGGTATTCCGAGGGTCCCTGGTTTGAGTCTCGGTCAGGCTTCACATTAAAAAATATATATAATTTTTTTTTAATGGAGGTGTTTCAATCATTACTCATGGCGAAAAAAGTATTTAGTGAGTAAAGTATGTAAAGGGTCAATGTAAAGGGATCCTTTTTAAGGGAAACCTCAGATGATTTTTACAGTGTAGAATTAAGTGTTGTATAGCTTTGAAAATTGTACATCTTACTCTAATTAGTGATGTACAACTAAATCCTACCGTATGTTGAGGCCTTACGTGATACATTGGTACAACTAGCGGACGGCATAAAAGCCTACTCGCTGTAAGTTTAAAAGAGTTTTATTTTAAACGTAAAATCAGTCTTCTGAATTTTCAGGTGAAATCAATTTTAACGTGACTAATTCAGTGAATGGATATGTACAAAATCAGTTCAGTACTAAATCAAGATATAAAGGTCAACAGTTCTTAAACGGGTTACAAACATAAAGATATACTTTCCGAACTAGTACTGTTTTGATTTACCAAATAAAACGTACTTCATTTATCTATTTAGATTAAACATATTATTTCCTGAATGTATACTTCTAAACGTTTAACAATTATAATACAAGTCAAATCATATGATTAAAACAGAAAACATAGTCTTATTATAAGTTATTCTCCTTTTTAAAAATGTATCAAATGTGTCGACTTATTTACCAATTAGTTATTTTCAAGAGACAAGAATATAACGAGAATAAAACAGAGACATATGAACAAATGATATTGATAGATAAGAACAACTAAAACAATAAGGATCAGCTAAAAGAAAGAGCGAACAACTGCGCAAATTAGGTACAACAAGGAACAGGAAGAAAAGAGTAAAAAATGTAAGATATTTTGTCTCAATACTAGGTCAAATAAATGGTTTTGTTTTTTAAATATAAGTATGAAAGTGCTTGAAGATAATGGCATTATAAATGGCTGAGGTGTTTTGGTTGCCATTATGCGTCGGCAGTCAATAAAAAGTGATATATTTTATTTGTCCGCATTCACATAACGGTGTTGGAGACATATTTTTATAAATAATATGATAATTTAAAGAGCTTTATTTCGTGTTTAACCTCGCGTGGAGTATTTGAGGTTTCCTGAAACCATAATCTTTATCTGTTTACAAAAAAAAACAAAAACAAAAAAACTGATAATAAATTCTCTTCTTAAAAATAAAAGTAAACAAATCATTTCATGATGTAAACTTTAAGAGAGATAAAATCGGTTAGTTCAAAAGTTTCTTACCGTGTTTTCGTCGTTATCGCCGGTCGAGACAGTTACCATTAAACAGCAAACTAAACATTTAGCGAGGAACTGTAATAAATCAAGACAGTATATTTATCATCAAAATTAACTGAAGACTTCACAAAACCGTGAGGTAGCTGATAATGTAATAATATCAAAGATATACTTCGCCATCAATGTCTATATTTGTTTTAGATTAAGTTATTAAACACCTCAATCCATAAATATATATGCCATAGTGAAATTGCTGTTCGTCAAATCATACAACACAATGCTCTTAGTATTTCAAATATTGATAAAAACAATAGAAATGTATTAATGTTTATAAAGTTCCAAGTGATTAATTATGATTACTAATATCATTTTGTTTTAGAACATTTCATTATCTACTTTTCAAAATCTCGGATCATGTATCTTACACTTTTCAACATCTCTTCCGTGGATTGTTGCTATGTTTAATATTACATTTGATCAACATTATTATTTACTGTAGTACAGACCTTCCATGAAATACCAATTTACTTTTAAACAGTAAACTGACCTTTTTCCTCTATACTAACACTTTAATTTGACGTATATTTTTTATAAATATATATATTATAAATTTATTAGGGATAATGATTTATTTTATAAACTTTTTTACTAAGCATCTTCAACTGAAAAAGTGAATTCTTTTCTTATTTTTGAAAGTTTTGCAACTTATTGTTTCATCTCAAATCCAAACATTAAGTTGTAGACTTCAAAACTTATCATATTTTTAACCCGCATAATGAAACAAGCAAGATAAATTCTACTTGGCTTTCTTAAAATATCATGCATAAGTCATTTTTTATCTGAAACTACTTTTTTAATATTTAAATCAAAATGCTTATAAATATCATTTAAACTCACCATTTTTGTTTTGTTTAATACATTCGTGCCATCTATATTGAAATCGATCCCTCTCTAACGTGAAATATATTGGTAATACTCAATCTAGCAAAATTTAGTCACCGCGTGATGTCAAATAACGGGAATTCTGATAGAGGCGGACGTTACCTGGATGATGGTTTTGTAACGCGTCTTGCGATTGGCTGATTATTGTAATCCAATGTACGATAAGTAACAAGTTACGCCTGTCTGTGAAAGGAATTAAAGATAACATTATGATCAAATGTTGGAGCGAAGTCAAATAGAGTTTATCAATCCGATACATTTTATTAGAAATGAAATGCTTAAAATCAAATAAAATACCAAATCAATGTAGAGTAAATATTCACTCTCCGGATAGTCACTACAAATCTTCTTTCATTTATATAATTACGTCCTTTTCCCAAACTGCATGATTATTTATATATTTTTATACTTTAAAAGTATGAATAAAAGTAGGTGCTTTATAAAGCACAATGTAAATACCCTGGGCAGTATCAATTATATTACTAGTTATAAAGATTTTTGACAGATTATATTCCCTTATACGTATATACCTCAGTCCGAACCGCTTGGATAGGGATATATTGCATCCTGTTGCCGACTATATACCATGTCAAGAATCTTTATAACGAATTTATAATACTGCAAACTTCCTTTTTAGAGAAAACATGAAATTACTTCATAATTTCACAGAAGCCGTATATAAAGTTTATATAAACGTCACGATTATGAAAAGCGACGTTACAAACGTGCGGTATTATAAATACTATCATTAGCAATATATATGGATATATATATGATATTTTTTGCGCTGTACAATGATTTATGGTTCATAGGTCTACAAACATTCAGGACCGTCTACTTATGTGAACCTTGCATTGATCTACAATGACCCACCCAAAATAAGTATCCATAGTTTTCCAAAGTACATCATCAATAAAATTGCCGTTACTAATGTAGATATTTGTTTGTTTTTTGTTTTTTTTTGTGAAATATTCTTCTTAATAACATCAATAATATATTCATATAAAGAAAAGAAAAGATGATTATACATCCACCAGTAATGTAAAGAATATCCCCTTATTCCCATTAAAAAAGCAACAAAAACCTTTATATGATTAAACTGCAATCATAATGAAACAAAGTTTAAAATTATGTTAACCTTTGAGTAAGTATTGAGTGAGTGGGAGAATTTTCTTTCTTAGAGTTTTTTTATTTAGTTTAAAATTGCTTCTGAGAATACGTGCAGATGTTCATATTTGAAAGAATTTTGTTATCTCTATTATTTTTTAAATATGTACGCCAAATGAATCGTTTGGTTGTATAAAACATATGGGATGAGTGTATAATTTATGTGATGTAAAACGGAACACAACTAATGCTAGCTGACCTACGTAAACATCGATCAAACATAAAACAATATTAAAGCAAAAGGCTGGTTACATGTAAAAACATTGTATCTCGAAACCAAATTTAATGATTAAAAGAACATTCAAAAGGAGTCATAAATTATTTACAACATCTTATGTTTTATATAACTTTAACATCAAAGACTTTATAATGTCCTGATACTTCAGATAAAGTTCTGTACAGTCATTCCAATAAACACATTTTTTTCTGATAAGATATACATATAAAATAAATAGTTTTATGTTAAGTTTATGCTTGTGGGTGACATATTCAAGCCATTTTAAGGATATTGCATAAGACCATAATTTAAGACATTATGACTTTAACCGTCACACTATTTCAATAAGTAACAATGAAATAAGCACGCCAAAGTTCTTTGAAGCAGTTAGCGGTTGTTTAAAACAGGTGTCCAAAAGGGAACAGTAAACCAACAACAATGTATTTGCTAAGAAAAAAGATTCTTTTCGTTTTTTTGAATGCATTGTTTGTATTTCTTCTTCCATGTTATTAAGGATTTTTGAAGCACAATGGGAACACGCACGAATTTATTAATTATCTCGTGGCCATATATTACTTGGGTGTTCAATTCTTTGTATCATCTAGTAGAAACGAGTTAATGTTTTGTTTATTTTTGTATTAATTCGAGGCGACAAAACTTTACCGCACATTATTTCCTCTGTGCTTTCCCTGTTTGTTTCTGTAAAAGAACATATATTAAAAAGGGCATTTCTGATGAATATCTTTTATGTCCAAAATATAAAATGTTCTTTGTTTACATATCAATATGGAATTTATGTAAGAATTGCATAAATCTTAAAAGTTTTATCAAGTCAACATTTTGTTCAACATGATTAGAGGAAATAGTTATCACATACGTAAACCAAAAATCATTAACAACGTGTCATACTAAAGATGATAATCAATATGAAACATTTTTGCCGCACCTCCATCCCTCTTTTATCCTCTGATGTTTTTACTCGCATAAATGTCTTATTGAATAAGGCTAAAACCATTCATTCGGAACATTGACATGTCAAATTACGCCAAATGTGATGTTCACAAAATGGCGTCAATTCATTTACTTATCCCCAGAATGTATTCCCAAATTAAAGTGGAAATAGGTATTAATATTATTGACTGCGTAAAGATATGATAATGTTAGTGATATCCCAGGCCCTTCGTTTTAATATAACTTTTTATCCAAATTTTTAGGAAATAGATATACATTCATGTTCACATGCATACATTATTATGTACTACATTACAGGATAGAAATGCGGGGTCCGTACTCTCAGTGCCTGATAGAGCGGTTGAACCCTCATTAAGAACACACATACACACACACGCACGCACGCACGCACGCACGCAGAGTTCATTTTAACATGTTTGTAGAAAAGGGAAATCGATTAAATATTACGTTGAACAATATTGGACAATGGAGTTATTT
The DNA here is from genome assembly GCF_026571515.1 of Ruditapes philippinarum. Taxonomy (NCBI): domain Eukaryota; kingdom Metazoa; phylum Mollusca; class Bivalvia; order Venerida; family Veneridae; genus Ruditapes; species Ruditapes philippinarum. The sequence goes on along the minus strand of NW_026864838.1, from coordinate 83,293 downwards.
TCATGACGTGGTGTACTGATGTCACTTCTTAAGTCACACGGAAATGTAAACATTTCTTTCCTTATCCCGTGTAGAATTATTTTGTAATGTAAATCGATTTCTCAGTTAACATAATGCCTGTCGGACGATAGGCTATATGAGCTCAATGTTAAATCCCTTTATCACCAAATAGAAAAAAGGAAAAAAAATGAAAATGTTGCAGGTTCGATTTGATAGAGCTGTTCATAGACGGTACTTAAAAGTACAATCTTCCGCCCACGCCCCATAGCCCCGCTTAAGCAGAATTCAACATTAAAACATGAAAATGGTGAAATTTCGAATTTAGGAATATCCGCAGATGTGTTCATGCGGCGGTTACCATGGAACATTCAATGTCATACGTTTGTACCATGAAAGCGGCGTATGGTCCCTAAATCTATAAGAGAATGCGTGTGCTCTAAACAAGAAAACAATGGGCGAAATTGAATAAACCGTGACACTCAATGTCTTCTTGACTCCAAGTTTATACCTACTCTTTTGTTCTTGCCCATTTTAATGGTATAAAAATATTTTTAGTAAAATTGTATCTCCTTTTTCTAGCGGCAGAATTTTTGGCACTGTGTTGCTCATTTGCTCCGGTGGGTACAGACTTTTTACGGTTTTAACTATCATGATGAGGTCTTGTTATATAAAAATTGTGGGCATTAAAAAGTGAATGGATTTTTTTCGATAAATGTTACGTTTTGATTTAATACAAAGAAACAAATTAACAAACATACAAACATAACAAAACTCAAAAAGGGAAGAAAATAAAACAAGAAAAAAAAAACAAATACAACAGAAAAAAACAAATAGAAGCAACTCAATTTAGTATAAATGTTATATCTTTTTATTTTATTCAACGGGGTTCAAACAATTTCTGTAATATAGTATTGAGTTTAATATAATAAAGTGTATTACCTTACGCTATTGAAAAAGCAAACATTCTATCTTTAATACATTTGTCACAAAAAAAAACATTAAAGGGTAAAATAAAAATGTTAAACGACCAATTGGTTTGTTCATTATTTTGTTTTACTCGATATACTCAAACAGTGTGTAAAACAAGTAAAAAGTAAATAAATAAAATTTCAAACCAATAAAAATAAATACATAACCTTTCTTTCTTCACATAACAGAATAAATGTTTTGTTTATTTAACATTAGTAACACTTTTTATAAACTGTTAGTGCAGAATATATTCTTAAATCTTATCATAGTGTCACCCAGTTTGTATATATATGTGCTACTTCTAAAGGTGTAAAGCGTGCGCTTGTTTAACATCGAATATCTACATTGTCCGGTACACAGGCGTCTGCGTGTTGTTCACAGAGCGCGTTCACTGCAGATTTCTTCAAAAACTCTATATAGAACTCTGATATCATCTTCTTATCAGCTGGTTCAGTACACGTAGAAAAACTTTTAACTTGACTGGCTGGGAAAAGATCTGCAAAGAAACAATACAAATGAAACAGTGAAAATTTAATGCAAGTCCACTAAACGTAAAACATTTCTATATTCTAACCTTCATAAATTTCTAGAGGAGTAAATCTAGTTTGGAACAATTGAAAAAACACATGCGACCAGTGCAGACCAAGATCATCTGATAATTCTCCTTATTGTTTGCTTTTCAGTCAGTAAATAATTATATTAGAATTTATATCCCTGAAAATGATGAATAGTCTTATTAAGACTCAATCATGGATAAGTCCATTTAAGATAGTTATTGTGCACTGGTATGGGTTAATCAGTGTACATTAATATGATTTATAAATTATGAATCTTACTTTTGGACACACAGTGCGGAACAGGATTCACCGGAAGCCAGTTACCCGTGGCACCACAAACATAGATGTCGTCTGCTTTATATCCGGGTGGTAAAGTATAGTTCGTCTTGCATACAAACACGCAGACCTGAGAATAATCTTGTCTCCAGCCGTTACAGAGGATCATGCCATCTGTGGGCGCGTCCATCTTCTTACATGGAAATGCTTTAATAAATGGAAATTAAAAAAGTCTATATTCAATTTTACATTCAGAATTTAGACAAATGTAGAAATTTATTCATATTATTTTACGGACTCGTATAAAAGGTAAAAACTTGAATAGAATATTTCCCTATCAAACAGATAAGGCGATCAAGTGCATTTACACATTCCACGATACCACGACAAGTGCGTGCTTGCACGTAATATGACGGCATGTCTGACATCAATAACCCGAATGGCGTCAGGAAAATTAATTATGCGCCAAATGTAGTTTAACGTATTCTCATCAATTTTCCTTTTTTTTTATTAGCTTGTTAAAATGGAAAAAGATATTCTTTTGTTTTGATTATAGTATATAAATTCACAGTTTATGGTTCAAATGTTTTGTAAATTTATTCCTGTGCATTTGAACTCGAACCGTTCATTATTCAAAACTTCACTCAAGAATGATATCTACATTCTATTTCCTGGTCATTTTTTAACGTACTTACGTTTTACCGAGATATTGAACTTGCATTCCGCTCGTAGTCCGTTGGAAGGTTTGACAGCACTATATTGTATAGTAAACTCTCCCCATGGAAATACAAATTCACTTTTTTGGTAATTCTTTGTTATGACAACTTGTGTACCGTGGGGATCTGTGATATTTGGTTCAGACCAGTTTTGGCGACTTGTCAAGTCTGATGTGACAATATTCCGGTCTGCTGGACATCCTTGGACAATCGGTGGTTGCACATCTTGAAGTAAAAATCATTGTTTTTGTGTGCGACATTAGATACAGTTGTAGTTTTTGAACTTATTTTAATGATTTGTGAATAAAAGATTCAACATTAACTTTGTTTCTCTTGTTAATCAGTTTAGTTATTTTCATTACACATTACTTTTAATTGATTGGTCTTTTGATGGAACTTGAACTGGTTATACTTACATCATTCCAATTATTAACTATGCACGGTCAATTCAAGAACATATATATTTCAATTATAAATATTTCTTTATTTTGGAATCAAAATAATAATCCATTTACAAAAGACATTATTCATTCTTGAGAGATTGATCTGAATGGCATAGACTTCGTCGTTTAATAACAGAAAATAACATTTCAAATAGTTACCAATTTCGCAATTTTTCCCTGTCCACCCGGACAAACATACACAACGATAGTCACCCAACAAATTCTCACAACTAGCCCCATTCTTACATGGACTGCTTTCACACGAAGTTGCATCTAAATAGTAAAACATGTATCTTTTAAACTATGCTTCAATTCAATTATACGAATATGATATATATTTTATGTGCTACCCTGCTCTGAATTTGGAGCAGAAGTGCAGAAGTTTGAGCAGAAGCTTAAGCTTTATGGATTTCAGTATAACATTATTTAAAAAATTGATAATCGAACGCTATAAAACTTGTCCAGACTGTGCGCACTGCGCGGTTCGAAGCATTTGAACAATAAACGAGATCGGCAAATTCCCCTTAAGTTTAGTCTTTTTGTGTGTTGAAAAAAATGCTCGGTTTATGAATTACCTTACTTACGAATGATTCAATATTCGATGATTGAAATCATCATTTTCGCTCGTTTGTTATACTAGTCCACTGTTAATAGCTTATTATAAAATCAATTTGTATTATTTAACAGATATACGCTGCAGTTAAGGTAAAAGGGAAAAAATAAATCAGTTTCTTCAAATTGTTACCTACATAAGCAAGTTGGGTTACTTCCGTTCCAATATCCATGTGACGAGCAGGTGCGAGTGGATTGTGAAGGGATTGTCATGTTATACTTCTTGTTGCACGTGTATTGAATTTTGCCCGCATAGGTAAAATCACTTCCGGTGAAACTACCATGAGAAATTGTACTGGGTTGTCCACAGGTAACCACTGAAATAAAATAGCGTAACCACTATTCATGTACATCGTTAATTCAAACTTAAATATTACTGCTAAATTATCCAAACAAATTTTAGTGAAATGAAGTTGTACTGAGTTGCCCGCAAATAACCACTTAAACGAAATAATATAGAAAGATAGTAGAAACTTTAAAGCCATGATTTTTTAGAATCTTAATTACAATACATACATGTTTAATTATTTCAAACTCACACAATTGCTAAATTAACAAACAAAAAATAAAATTAATATTGAAGTTGACAATAAGAATAAACGCCTACAATAATGACTGCTAAACATACCATCTTGACAGCAAGTCCCGCGGTATCTAGCAGGGCATTGACAATGTCCAGAGAAAAGGAACTGTCCGCCGTGATCACAATCTTCATTACAGCCCTTAGTTTCTCGGAAACCACGTCTCATTGTGTTATAATCCTTGCCGCACGCCGCCATACAGTCTTCAATTTCTAGTTCTGCGTCGCAGCAATACTCCCTAGAACGTTTTTGATGTCCGCCAGCACATTTTCTGTTACATTCAGACCAAGAGCTCCATCCTGACCATTCACAGCGGGTACTACAGTCCCCGCCAAGCTCCACTTTGATTATAAAATTTGCACAAATTAACACGAAAAATAATAAACTTGCCCCCATATTCAGCGATTCGCATTTGGATTTCAGTTTAGTGTTCTTTATCAGTGAGCCCTCTATCGGCTAATACACCTCGCATAGGATATTAGATAATGAACGATGATTTGTCAATAATGAAAGACGTAGTAAATACTAAATGAATAAATGGTTCAATATAAATTTTGAAATTATTAACAAAATTAATACATTTTTATTTTTATCATTTTTTATTATAACATTTGTATCGAATGTGTTTTAATTTTTTTTAACATAACGAGATGGTTTATTGTTTAAACGCAAAACTTGCAAACCATGCAAGTATAGATACAATGTATATGGATAGTTTTTCTTTAAACTAATTTGCACTGCCTCTGTATTTTTTGTATTCATATAAGCTTTGTCATTTTCTTATAACACTTGCAAATTCTAAATTATCGGCAATTAATACGAATCTTGTATTTTATTTCTATATGTTTGAATTTTTTTTTCACCAGCTGATGGCCAAATTATAAATTCAGGGCCTTTATGAGAGGGAGAAAAAACCACACACGCGCTCGCATACGCACACAAGCAAGCATGTGTGTGTGTGTGTGTGTGTGGGTGTGTGTGTTGGTGCGTGCGTGCGTGCGTGCGTGCGCACACACACACACACACACAAGAACACCATTAGGATAGAGATGGAGAGCTGTTTTATCTTAGAAATATAATTTACAAGCAGAATATATCTGAGATTATAAAGATAATTATGTGAGGGGCGTCCGTGGTCGAGTGGTCAGGGTCGTTGACTTCAAACCTCTTGACCCTCAACGCTGTAGGTTCGATTCCCGTCAGGAAACGATTTAAAACCCCTCGTCCTTCACCGCTAAGCGTTCGCATTTCGCCATGGACTTTAGATTCCTTCATGTAATTGAATGTAAGAAATCTAATTAGCTAGCTTACGGAACGTCGGTGTCACTCGTGCCTGACTAGTTCCTGAGGTTTTCCATCACCAGTAAAACTGGAAAGTCGCCATATGGCCGCTACTGTGAAACAAACAAAACCTAAAATAAAATGAAAAATCGTTAACGGGGTTGTAGAGCTTTATAAGTACTAATACTTATTTCGACAAGTGTTGCATTAAACTGGTGATATTAACAATTTTTTTTAACTCGAACATTCAATTTCTGATAATTTCAAATCGTATAGAGCAAGACTGAATTTACGCTTGTTGATATAAAGTTACTATACAATTAAATTGTACAGTATTTGATTATTTCACTTATTTTGAAATTCATCAGGACTAGGGTTCAAAATCTAAAGGATTTAAATTTGAAATTGTAGCTGCACTTAAAATCGGAAAATCTGACAAAAGATGATAAAGAAGTATACCCAGATTAGATTGAAAATCGAATTGTTTTTTAATTTTTTTTTTATTTTAAGGCCTTAAGATTTCTCGACGAATTTTTTTTTTTGCACCAGATTTTAGCCGGTTTTGAATGGAAAGCATTGCAACGTGTTTAGTGTTTTGCTCATTATGTTATAATAATAATAATAAATTGTCTGAAAAAAAAATCGGAGGGAGGGAATGAACGGAAATTTTGCTCACAAGTTATTAGGCAAGATATACATTTATTACATGCTTTTCGGTGGTTTATAGAAATATATCAGTGATATAAAACTGGTAATTTCACTGTTTGAAACAGTGAAATTACCACTTTGATAATTTCATTGTTTTGAATTTAAGCCCCTTACGTTGTTTCAGTGAAATACCAGCGTGCACAGTACTGGGTACCAACTTAATGACGTGACGTCGTAAATGACGTCACGTTGCATTATTATTTGGCGCGCTTTTCATTAATTATTAGATTTATTGTCTTTTTAAAACGTTTCTTTGCATGTAATAAAAAGAAAATTTGTTTAGTTTAGTGTAAGATTAAAATATATTTCACCTTGTGAACACCAAATGTTCATATTTCACTCGTGGTTGCGCCACTCGTGAAATATACCTTTTGGTGCTCACTCGGTGAAATATATTCCGATCTTACACTGAACTAAACAAATATCCTCTATTAAATTGAAAACAAGAGTTGATAAAATGTTTCCAGTCCTTTAATTCATGTAAAAATAACCTCAGTGGAGTTCCTTAAAGTTTATTTTTCAATTTCGTAGTGTAGTGGCGCTCATGAGTCAGTGGAAAATTTGTATTAATTGTTAGATAAGATATCCGTAGAATATATCAGACAAATCGCCTTTTTACATAGTTTGGAATGTATACAGACTTCCTTGTTGACTTAAATGTGTACTCAAAAGTTTTAAATCTTGACAGAACCTGAGTGATGCCATGATAATTTGGTCAATTTCAAAATCTATTTAAATATACAAAAAATTGTTAATACATTCTTATCACTGTTTAGATAAATATTTGGGGTAAACACAAGGTTAAATATTATTGAATAAAACATCAAAAGTCAGGAACGGACTTTAGTCCAGTTATATTGAGTTTTATTGGACAGCATGGATTAAAATTTGGAAGAATTTGATTCATTTATGCTTAAGATTTGTATTGATATACAAAGATAAACAAGAAGAGATCGTCTGATTCGCGACAGACTCAGACGTACTGCAAGATTACTTATTGGCCTAAACTTCCTCATTTTGCCTGACTTGAAGTAAATGTCTGCTAATTTAAATTTTGTTGTTTGTTTGTTTTTATTTTGTTTGTTTGTTGTTTCTTTTTCTTTCCTGATTACTAGTACTACTTCAATGATATTTTACTTTTGTATTAAACAATACTTTACAAAAAGGAACAAAAATAAAAATATTTCCAAAATTTCTAAAACTAACATTGGACTGTTGTAAATTTATTTGTCTTTTATTCATCGCAAAATCAGACTGACCGCACACAAATCTATCACATTGACAACAAATAACTTAAGACTACAATGTTTTCTCTTTTAAATCCATTTCAATTTATATCACATCTTTCTTGAGCAAGTGCAAGAAATATCTAATAAATGCTACAAATACATAGTTTTTGAACATAATTTGGCGTCGAAATTTTTAGTTATGACTTATAAGAAGCACAAAATCAAAGTACAATAAAATAAATTTACACGACAAAATCTTTTAGAAAGAAAAAAAGATATATCATAAATTGATTTAACAGACGTTTTATTTAATTAAAAGTATGTTTTATTTGCTATGGTACAATAAGAATTTAATGTCTTGAAGTTTTCAATTGATCTTACTATACTAAACAGACAAGCCACACAAACACGAACATTCAGTAATTAATTTTTATTGCATACGTTTCGGCTATATGCCTTCATCAGTGCAAAACATAATAAAATTACCGGAAGCGACGTCATAACGTAAAACGCGTTAAACGCGCGAAAAACGTTATGGCGTTTAGCGGCAAAACTATGATAACATGTAGAAACAAATATTTATGCTATAAATAAAGCTTGTACATGAATTAAAATGGATCAACAGTGATACAGATGTCTATTAGACAGTGTTAATAAAAATAAGATAATAGACAAACATATTAATATTCATGTAACGCATTATAAATCAAACAATACTTTATTATTTAGTCCATTTGGAATCATAGTATTTAATTTATGGGTCCAAAAAGATTCTTTACATAACGATACTTTTTTTTTTGTATTTATACTAAGCATTCATGTATATCAATATCATTAACCCTATAAAGTATCGTTATTTATAAATAAATTGAAACGTACAAAATCAAATATCGGTTGTTTTTTTGGTTGTTTTTTTTTCGTAATCGAACAGCGCTAAAACACGTAACCGTTTTGCGATTCCTGGCGGCATAATGGTAAAAATAATTAACTCTTTCAATTTTCAAAGAACCTGAACTTTGGTACACAACTTGTTATGGTAAGCTCAGGAAGTTAGCTTTTTTGAACAAACATAGATAAATGATAAGCTGATTCATGGAAAGAGAACAAAAAGAAATGATATAAACGAATTAATTATTTTATTATCGGTTTTATAATCCAGAAAACTGAGCTGTGCAATACAATAAAATGATATGTCACTGAATTGTATCTAAGCAGGGTATGTAATTTTTATTTGTATCATAGTTTGGAGACCTTTCTGTTGAAAATGTGTCAGGGTTAAATCGTATACATATACATGCACAGTGCGTTAACTGGAGTGCGGGTATTAGTTACCCGCACTCCAGAGCATGCCCATTGATTGGCTCATTTTTGCTGGCGTTTACATATTGTGATGGCAGAGAAAGGGAAGCGACAGAAATGTCATATCCAGATGTTCGTTCATTGGTTCATTTTTGCCGGGGTTTCATATTGTGATACAGGGAACGTGCTTTTATGTTTGACTATGATACAAAAGAGAAAGAACACCAAAACACTCGGCAATCTGATTTATACTCGGGGGCTACGCCCCCTCGTACAAATCAGATAGCCTCGTGTTTCGGTGCTCTTTCTATTACAAGGTTACTTTATAAAGAAAGATATATCACTGAATTTTATTTACCCAGGGGACTTAATACAGTAACTCTATTAAACCCTGTGTGTTTATTCAAACTAGAGATAAAAACCCAAATATGGAGATATATGTCGTCGAATAGAAATATAAACATTTTAAATAAATAAGTATTATCTTAAATAAATAAACTTTACATGGAAATACTGAATGTCTTCTTAACCAATGATTTTGGAGAGGGAAGTTTTAAATCTAGCGCACACTGTTTGGATTAGATTAAAATCCATGACGATATTACATTAAGTGGCATTTGAGGGTTTTGATTTCCAACCTCTAGCGTGTATTCCAAAGGCAAGATGATACGGCTATTGTATTTACGTTTAAATGAGCAAAACATTGTGGATAAAAAACGTGTTCTGACCCCCTCTCCTCCACCACCACCACCAAAATAGAAAAAATAATTGAAAAAATAAATAGAAATAAAAAATATACCAGCAGACAAACAAACAAAAAAAATAAAACAGCTACAACAACAATTCCACAATTCCATGCCAGGGTGAGTATGTACTTTATTTTATTCAAGTCAACTTTAAAAAAATCAGATATTTTTAATTGCGGGGTTGTCATGTTTGTGAATATTCTTACCATTGCTTACATATTTTATGACCGTGGTATTTTAGTCATTTTGTATGAACAAAGAATGTGTATTATGACCTTCAAATTCTACTATAACAGCATATCATAATATCTAATGTGATGACTGCAGAATATATTTCTTAATATAGATGGTCTTAATTCTGGGGTAGTCTTAGTATGTTTTCTGTTTAAACGCGGCGTTATGAACTGTTTTAAATAATGAAGTTTCATCACACGGAACGATTGTCATTATTTTCATTTTTGATTTTTTCCCCAACTAACTCTACTATTGGACGCACCATATTTGCAAGGCGTATAATGTAATTGTATTTTATAAATGAATTTCTCTGATAAAGCAAGTCAAATATAGTCAAAATTAAGTAAACTTCGCATACTTTATCAATAATACAAATGAACAAATATAATTTCAATTTATGTGCCGAATGCTTCATGTCCTTTGTGAAATCAGAGTTATAATATATTTAATTCACTTTTATCAAGTTGCCAATTCCTGACTTAAGTTTGGAAGAAATATCCAAGGCGCAACTCGTAACTTTGATTGACAACCTGACATCTGTATTGATTTTGAAATAGCCAATGAGAAATCGTTTTACATCAAAGGCATTGATCGATTTGTAAAATGAGATAAGACGTAAATACTTTTCAGTTTTCTGATTTTCGTCTAATTTCTTCACATAACTAAAATGAGGTTAATATATCTGTATAATTCTTTTCTTGTCTGTGTGGCATTTGTGGAGGTAAATATCATATTATATTATTTTTTTTTACTTGTTATAAAACGTTCAATTTGAGTCTTACTTTCGCTTTACTAAATAATATGATTTAAAATTATGTAAAGTTACATATTCTTAAGTATCACATTACGTCTTTATCATTATATATTATGCATATTATACATATCTATGTTTTACTTTTAAAGCAGCTCGCCTCATAATTCATGCTTATATTCATAAATTAAAGAAAAAATATATATTGCAAAAGTAAAGTATTGTGAAGTGATCAAAGAAAAAATTATGACATTGCAAATAACACTTGAAATCTACGTAAATTACCAACAACAAAAAATATATCAAAATTAGCAAATATAGCCCTTAATGCAATCAGTCCTTAATCGCACATAACATGTAAATTATTACTTGATTCTTAAATCTTTTTACTTTTCTTAAAATCATTTATTCCCAAGTTTAATTTATTTGAAATAGTTTGTCTCATCTGGGAGCATGCGGCTTAAAGTCGCGTCATATGCAAACATACATAACAAAGATACATAGACGACAAATAGCCATCATTAAAATAATTATAAAACACTGGTTATCTTAGCCAATAAGCCAATAAGACAGATTACAATTAAAAAGTTACTCATTGGCCAAATGCCTGAGGCATCTGTATGATCTGTTGCTTTTTGACAATTAGTACAGTTATAGTAAATAAGTATTTTAAATGCAAGTCAAAATACTGCTTTGTTTACATTTTGCTACTTTTATAACAAACTATTTCACATTTATCGCTACTTTCTTCAGGTTATAAGCATCTAACATAGACTTAAACCGTTATTTAAACGTTATATAATTTATGCTTGTCCTTTGTAAAGAAGTAAAAATGATTTATTTCTGAGGCATAATGTGCCTTTGAACTCTGTATTTACTGCAGTGTTGTGACTTCTCTGAATTATCTGGTACTATATTGGGATGTGTACATGATGACAAGGAAGTTCACATCGAATCTGCTCAAAATGGTACAATCGCAACAGGTTCTGTCTGCATCGTTGAAAACTCACTTGGTGTTCAACACATTCAATGTGATGATAAACAATGGATCATACATCAAGGTTAAATTTCTTTATATATTGAATGAGACTAAAAAGTGTTGAGGCACGACACTCAAACACTGTAGTTAGTTAAATCCTTATATATTTATCATAAGTATAAAGTTTTTTGACATGTATTAGCTGCATTGTACATGTATATAACCACTGCACAGAGGTCTTGGTCATAAAAATTATGAATGAACAACTAAATATACAATCTTTTTTTTTTCATTCCTAATACCTAGAACTTTCTTGACTTTGTTTGGCATTAATTATAACATTTACCGGTATATTTACTTTTTGTAATCGTAAAATATTCCGTGCAATACATGTAAAGAGCAATACGCTAGCTGCTGAAGAGTGTCACTTGGTACCCATTCCCGCCCAAAAATTAATTCCCGCTCCCGCCCACCAAAAATAGTAGATCTGATCATAATTGTAAGTTTATTTACATAATTCAGAGGTCATTGATAATAAAAGCCACAGAAGACGAAAAAGAGGATTTTGGCGAAGATTAGGGCGATTTTTTGGTAACGTTTTCAAAGGAGTCGTATGTGTTGCTTCACTTTTTACAGCTTGTGCGTTCGGTGACAGGCGTCCCTCTGGTATGTGCTATTTTAGAACTGTCATAGTTTTCTTTTTAATTTTCAACGAGGCTTGAGGGATTTTTGTTCTTTTTTGTTGAGGGGGGCATCAAATGTAGTGTGCATTAACTACAATTTCAAATCACAGACTTAATTAAACTGTTTTCTTCAAGTTTTAGGAGTTTTGTTTATACCTTACAGCATGATATATAACAAACGCTCATTAGTATCAACTCAGGAACGCCCAAACTTCATATAAAGACTTGTGACAAAGCTCTAACAAGAACTAGAGCAGTGTTGAGATTCACGCGTCATTAGTTAACAGTAACATAAGGTCACGGCTAATGTTTTTTGTGTGCTAATTTCTCGTTATATCTTTCAGTATTTGAATAACAAATATAAACCATGTTCAAGGGAATTTTTTTTCAATGTAGCTTTTTGAACTTTTTCCAATATGCTTGCAGAAATTGTGACCCATATTTCTATAAAAATGCCGCATAGAAACAAAATCTACAAGCATAACAGGAAAAGAAAAAGTTACATTAAAAGTTATACGTCTATACCATTGGAATTGGCCAATATATACCTGGAAGATGGTGTCTGTTTAGTATTCAAATAGTGGAATATCAAACGAACAATTAACAAAAACCCTAAGCGGTGACCAAATTTTACCGTGAAAAAATCACCCATCATGTATAGTTCTTCTTTACACATAGCAAAAATAAAATCGTTTATTTTCAAGAAGATCTTTTGAATGAACAAAATTTACTTCAAATAAATGTTTATATCATTTGAATGCTGGTTCTTGTTACAGATAGAACGCCCCCTGGAATGACATGCGCACCCCCGAAAATATTTGTAACAGCGGAACCGTTTTCTTACGTTGCCAGGGCGACTTGGCAAGAACCTGTAGCTTCTGATGAAACAGATGGGCGAATCACGTATGTTACAACAATTTCTCTTATATAGTATGTAATTTGTATACGCTCGGATCCTTAATTCTTGTAAAGGTAGAATTTTGATTGTCTTCACACAATAATGTAATGTACTAAGTGTGTGGAGGTCATACCTCGGCTTATTTGGTGTGATATGATGATGATGTTTTGGTCATTATACAAAATTTTGTTTTGCTGATACATGTACTTCTTTATCTCAAAAGAAATATTTTTTTAACATATAATTTATGCATTTTACATTATAGACCAAGACTAATACAGGGATACCCGCCTGGACATAACTTTCCCGAGAACGATACAACCGTCATATATAAAGCCACAGACAGAAGTGGAAATTCTGCATATTGTAAAATCATTGTCATTGTAAAAGGTACAGAATTTGTGTACATATGTCAGACATTAACCAAATATTCATTCTAAAGAGTTTATTAGATAGACCTATTTAGAGATATTTTTGCATAAACTACCATAAAAAATTAGCGTGAATGTTGTTAACAATTATCATTGTCTGCAGTTGTTGTTTATTTAACGTACAGAGAGACTCTTTATCCAAATGAGCGCCAAATTGAATGATAACAATAACTCAATACTGTCTGACGGTCTTTAAATTTAGATGATTCAAGTCTTAAGTTGTTCACACTTATTTCGAATGTGTTACCCCATCTTTATCACACTATCACATTTGTACACTAACATCGAATGTGTAATCACTATCACATTTTTCTATGGAGGCGCTTTTGTCAACTACTCTGTGTTTTCTATTAAGGGGCTTTGTCAACCCCATCGAGGTTCTTTTGTTCATTTTGTTGTTGTTGTTGTTTTTGCACTTGATGGGATTTGGGCCATTGTTCACTTTTCATCTGGGGGCTTTTGGTATTTTTTCTTAATTTAAATTGACGGACAATTGGTCGAGGAGCTCTTGCTCCAAGCACAAAGAAAAAAAGCGCACAGAAAGAACACGTGTTTACCACACGTATTCACTGTGTTGTTTTTAAAGCGGTTGTTCAAATTATTAGCGTTTTAGCAATCTAGCTTGGCTAAAAAATAGGACAAGATGCTACATTACATATATTTGATGTGCTGATGGTATGCTATTTCGACCCTGCCATACATGATATTTGTCGAGATGAAGCCCTAGCTGTCGTCATTGGCCGTCTTGCTTGATAGCACAATGCCAATGTGCTCAAAGGATAATGCAGAGGTTGGCCTCTCTGTAAATGTATATGTCCGACATAATAAATAAAGCATAAAAAGTAGAGAAAATAAAACTCTTAAAAATAAAAAGTATTGTTTTTTCCCTTGAGTGTTATGTCAAGTTCGGGTTTCTATTGTAAATGAGCTCACAAGAACTAATTTGATATGTTTTAAGATAACAGTCGTACAAACATGCCGATGTTTCTAAATTCAAAATTCCACCATTAGGATGTCTACAATGAGTAATTCTACTTCAGCCGGTGCTTGAGGGCGTATACTGTAGCTTGCAATAACCACTTCCGTCAATGAACAGGCTCAATCAAACCGAGCCTGCTATATTTTCATTTTTGCTTTTATGGGCGTTCTTTAGGATTTCTGTTTTTCTATATGATACATATTTATCAATTTTGTTCAGTCTATTTTTAGTGCCAATTAAGATCTAGCAATTTAGACGACCGTTGTTGACTTTGTTAACTAACCAGTTAATCATTGTTTTAGTTGTACGCTGTGATCCACCAAAGCATATAAACAATGGCTATTTCCAATGTTACCCTGTAACAGAACATTTGAAAGGAGGGACATGTAAGTTTGGTTGTTACGAGGGATATGAATTAGCTGGCGGACCAGATCACGTGTACTGCAAGGACAATGGACAGTGGTCAGACTCCCAGCCTTACTGCAAGCGTAAGATGAAGTTTGTTAGTTTGACGTGATGGAGAGACATCTAAGTTACTTTCCTATATGTTTGCATGTTTCAAAGCGCATACTATAGTTAGATTTATAATCCATTTATAATGATATTTTTATCAAATATATATGCAGTCATATACTTGTAGACACTTTATACTGCCTCTGTTTGGTTACTGAATCATGGTAATTGTCTCAACGGATAACTTCTTGATATTCAGAACTAAACAAACCTGCAGAACAAATGTTATCAAATGCTGACAGCTAAGGCGTGTGTTAAGATCTTGAAACAAAGTGATCCCTCGGAAGCATTTTTTTACAACAAAATTACATGAAAATTGCAGATTTACTTTGATTGAGTCTGTACATGAGGGATAATTCATGAATAAGGGCAACATGCCTGGAACGTAAATGCTAATGTTTTCAATAGACCTCTTTTAAACACAAAAACGTTCAAAACCGATTTTTGCAAAACACTTTTACAAATCAGATCAGCAAGAAGGTTGATTTTTTATTTCATGCTGAATTAGTATATCTTAAAAGAAAACACAAATCATAGATTAGTAACGCTTGAGCCATTACATAAAAAAAGCTTCTCATCTTACTTGTAAGCGTATTTATACTTAAATCATGTCTGCGGGTGTTTTTAAATTCAAATTTCGCCAATATCTTCTTCAATGTTTATGCCGGTGCTAGTGGGCATGGACGGAAGTTTGCAATTACCAAAATCGTTCATTAAAGTGAACCTGCAATATTTTCATTTTGTCATTTTCATTTCGTGTGTTCCTTAGGGATTATGTTCTCTGATTTAATTTGTGTAAAATAACTGTCTTTAAAGCAATATATGCAATATTATAATATATATCTATATGATCACGTTAACAAACACATTTTAGTAATATACAAATATACTATACTTCTATTTTTACCTGCAATAACTGATTGTAGCTTGGAAATGTCCATGCATTACCCCGATTAGAGGGAGCAGGAGAACCAAAGTGTACAGATGGGGCCAACTTTCGTAGCGTTTGTTCATATAATTGTGGTTCTGGGTTTGATATGCCACCAAAAGTGAGTAAAGCACTGGTATGTGACAAAAAAAAGTCCTGGCGAGGGTTTGGTACACCAAAATGTATTGGTAAAAACTTTGTTATTCTGTAGATTTTATTTCATGCGCATAATTAATTTAATGATGTTTTAAAAAAAACCTTTGTCATGAACATTCAGTTATTTTCATTTCTTTAAGTATTTTATTTGAGAATGTTTTGATATCGTATACGTTTATATTTCTTAGAGAAAATATGATTTTATACGATTTTATACATTCTAATATAATGTTATTTGTATAATTGAAACTGCTTAAGCAATAGTTCTGCACTCAAATAACGTTATTACTGTTTTGAGATCATCATGTTCAATTTTTGTCTCTGTTGGTATATACATCTTCATAAGGTAAGGTCAATGGTCCTTAGAAATTTTATCGTCAAAGAAATTTTATAACTGCAACTTGCCACATCTGGACGAATATGCTATTTCTTATGCTCTTTGTATGGGTAACCATTTTACGTTTAAGGCATCAGTTTATCTATTTTGTCTTGTAAACCATCAAATTCAGGTGAATTAAGTACATGTATACAATTCGGTAATTACTATTTATGTCCTAGATGTTGAACCACCGACATTTAAGAATGGAACGTGTCCAAGTATTGTTATAGCAGGCACTGATACAGGTCTGAACTCTACCAAAGTTAGTTGGACACCGCCGGAAGTGATTGATAATAGCGACAAGACTGTTAGAGACAGCCGAACTATTTATTCACCGGGTGACACACTTACTGCCGGCATATATTCAGTATGGTACGGAGCACGAGATGCCGCCGGGAACATCGCTTTAAACAACTGTTCATTTAAAGTTATTGTAAGAGGTTTGTAATGAAGTTACTGAATTATAGAAAAGCCAGAAGTTAGATTCCATATTAAGAAGACAATGAGTATTTTACCGCGTGTTATTTACGAGTAAAAATCGAAAATATCTTTGTATTTCTTCTATTTTAATATGTATTTTTATTTTATTATTGTACTGATACAGTTTTAGAAATTATATTAACAAGATGTTGTTAAATTTAAAAACTATTCATTTATTTTGACGCTCAGTCGAGTCACAGTAGTTATCATTTTGTTGTCCATTACCCAGACTAAGTAAAAATGAGAATTATGTCATTTTAACCTATTCTTACCGATACTTATTTATAATATAATTGTACAATTTCTGTTTCAGAAATAAAATGTTCTAAACTTTACCCTACACCATACCTTCACATTGATTGTCCCCATGGTTACCGGTCCGGTGCAAGGTGCAACATTTCCTGTGATCCTGGAAAGGTGTTGGTCGGCTCAGATGATGTCGGTTGTAACAGACACCTCACACAGTTATATGGTGTCTGGAACTGGAAAGGAAAAGAACAATCTACTTGCATCAGTAAGATATTTTAAGTGTTACTTTGGTATAAATATATCAGTTATAATGACGTTAAATGGTGAAGCCATGATTTCTGTATCATATCTATGAATACCTTCTCTTATTCAATCCATTGTTCTTGCTTCTTTTTGAATTGAAACGTGGGTTCTACTTTATTCAAACGTTAAGATGATATCAGGGAGGAAAATTGCCCCTTGGAGGGCACATATGTCATCATCGATTAGTTAGTCATAAATGATATGTTGAAGTCTATGAAACTCAAAGGGAAACATAACAATATGAGGATGGCGTAATATGTGAGGCAATATTGTCAACAAATTTAACAAAAAGGCAAGTATTTTACAATTTTCTATTTCAACCCTTCGAAATAATCTTCTCCTGCACAAACACGACGTTTCAGACGTTTAATCTTTCATCACAGTTCACATTAGGTTAACATTTAATAACTGAACAAATGGCCGACCCAAGTCCACCTCTACTCCTGCAAGATTTTTTTAAAGTCTATTGCACTAAGTACGCAATAAGTGATATAACAAATTGGGACATCAACTTTATTTATTTTATAGGAATGAAAGGCTTTGAATGTATGTTTGTAGTATTTTACCATCAAGGTCGATACTTCCTTCCAAGTGCCCGTCTGCCTGTCTATTGTTTTGTTATTTCGTTTGTTTAAATTTATATTGTTTTAACCTTATGGCAAAAGGAAATACAAGAATGAGATAATTATGCATTTTACGGCTGATAAGCAGTAAAATAAGTAAAAAAACTGTAATAGTCATTTGTAACAGATGTAGTTTTGGTAGTTTTGATGACAGTGGTGATGATGTTGGTAGCGGTAGTTGAAAATATTTGTAATCGTTAATTCTTTTGCTGTTGTCGTTTAATCATTTATTCAGTGTATCGATTATATCTTTATATGCTTTGCGGTTAACAATTTAGTGAAAGTTTTGCATCAACATCTTGAACAACATCGTCCGAACCCCATTACTCTGACATAGATTCTGGCAATATTATGATCCTTTTTGAACAATTATTGGTTAATATTTTGCTTGTTACACAAATTTTCAAACTACAGAATGTATTTACTTAAAACTTAATACATGTTGTCATTGGGGATCACCATACAAGGATTATAACTGACGTAAATTGAGTCGAACTTATGACCATTTTTAACTTAGAAAGATTTTCTTTAAAAGAAGTTTTGCAAACAACATTAATCTTCAAGTCTACTAAAGATATTTCACGTTAAATTTAATACATGTCCTTGGCATCAACGGCCCTTAACAGAGCATGAATTTGACTGAATAATAGTCTTTGGAAGATTGGATGTCAAAGTTATGCGTGCAGAATCAATTTTCATTACTATTTATTTCTTCAACAACGACTTGAACCTGGTTACCAGCGAACCCGCAAACGAAAACAAAGTAATATAATAACGGCGATAATGATTCAAGTCCGTGATGAAAATTACTGATTAAAAATTGTCGGTGAAGGTTTCGTCTGTTTTATGTCAACCCCTGTTTTAGACAATCACATTTGTAACACATTTTACACGTTACAATTGAGATCCCACACGTGTAACAAATATATTCAATTACTAATGTTCTCCTATAATGCGTTCACCTCGAAACAGTTGCATAAGGTATGCCATTGTTGCCATAAATATTACAAATATCATTAAAACTATTTATAGAACATTTTCATATTTTTTAGATGTGAATAAAAATTTTAACCTGTTGACTACACACATAATTTTGTTATCATTTGTAAGAAGAAGCTTCAAGCTTTGCACAGATTACACAAAATCAAGAATCACGAGCTTTATTTGAAAATTTTTCGTCATATTACATATTGATCAGTCCTCGTATTGTAACATGAGAAAGAGTTCTTTATCTACTGTTAATCAAATTTTGTGGTTGTCAGTAAGAATTATGCGTCTTATCATAATATGTTTCTTAATATCGCGAAAATATACTTATGGACATGTTTAAGAAAATCATTTAAAGAGTCTTTTCCAGATGGTAGAGCGTGTGTAGCTCTTCCGCCACCTACAAACGGTGCGGTAGTGTGTGACAACTGGGAAGGAGGACAGTTTTGTCAAGTACAATGTAAGAATGGTACACAAATGTCAAGCGTAAGTTTAAATAAACTGTACGTGTGTCAAGATGGGAAGGGTGAATGGTCACGACAACCACCAAAAGTAAAGACATGTAGAGGTATAACTAATTGTTTCTCAAAAGCGACTCTTTCTAAAGGTTTTTACCTGTGGGTTTTCAAGATCTTTAAAGGCCTACATGCCTCAATATTCAAATCTTTCAGTTTTTTTCTAAAAACCCATTTTAAATATATCTTGGGTGTCCTATTGAGGGGTTTGAAAAAGTAATTCAAGGTAAAATTTTTTAAAATTGGGGAAAAATTTAAAAAAAATTTTTATTTTTTAAAATTTTTTAAAATTTGGTTTAAATTTTAAATTTTTTTTTTTTTGAAAATTTTTTTTAAAATTTTGGAAAGAAAAAACGGATCCAACAACAATTTTTATTAAAATTTTTAACTCCCTTTTAAAAGGGGAATTTAATTAAAACACAAAATAAAAAATTTAAATTTGGTTTTTCAATTTTTTTTTTTTCCCCTTTAAACTATTTTTGGGGGGATTTTTAAAAGAGGTTGTGTAAAAAAATAAAATAGATTTAAAAAAAATTTTTGGTTAAAAAATTTTGGATTTTAAATTGTAATTAAAGATTTTGTATTTTTATCTTTTTTTTGGGTTCAGTAAAAAGGGGGTTTAATTTAGTTTTCTTTTAAAAAAAAAAAATTTCCAAAAAATTTTTTTAGTTTCTTTTTTTTTGGATTTTTCTTGTTTTTTTTTGCCCAAATTTTGTTTGTGTGGGATTTTTTTAAAAGGGGGATTACAAATTGGGGGTTTTGAAAGGGAACTTTTCAAAAAACGTATTGTCCCAAATTTTTGAAAAAAACTTTTTTTCCCATCTTTCAGTGTAAAGGAAAAAAAATTTACATCCCTTTTTTAAAATTTTAAAATTTAAAAAAAAAAATTTGGGTTTTTTGGGGTTTTTTTTTGAGGTTTTGATTTACAAAAATTAGTTTTAAAACTTTTCATTCTGTAAGGGAAGGAAAGGGGAAAATTTTTTTTTAAAAGGGGCCATTAATTGTTTTTTCCCAAATAAAACAAAATTTTTCCCCTTTTTATTAACTTAAAGGACCTTTTTTTTTGTAAATTTTAATTAATTGGCTTAAAAAAATTTTTTTAAACCCCTTTTTTTACCCAAAATTTTTTAAAAAAAGGGATTTTTTTTTCCTTTGTTTTCCACAGGGAATTAAAAAACATTTGGGGGGGAAAAATTTTTGGCCCCCATTTCTAAAGCCATAACTTTTGGTTTCGCATCCGCTTTTTTTTTGGGGATCAGGTTTTGGGAGTTTTTCTTTTTGGGGAAAGAAAAAAAAATTTTTTCCCTTTTTTAAAAAAATTTGTTTTTTTCCCCTTTTTTCCCTTTTTTTAAAAAGTATGTTAAGAAAAGTATTTAAAATTTTTTTTGTTTTTAAGGAGTTTAAATTTTTTTAAAAAAAAAAACAAAAATTTATTTTTATTTTGTTTTTTTCCAAAATTTAAAAAAAGGAATAGTTTGGGCTTTTTTTTTTTTTTTATAAAAAAATTTTTATGTTTTGTTAGGGGAAAAAAAAGGTTAATTTTTTTTTTTTAAATTTATTTTTAAATTTTAAATTTTTTAAAATTTTAAAAAATTACAAAAAAAAAATTCCCCCCCAAAAAATTTTTTTGATTTTTCAAAAAATTTTGAAAAACAATTGGTTTTTAAAATTTTAAATTTTATAATTTTTTTTTAATACCTTTCGGAGGGGGGTAAAAAGGGGAAAAAAAAAAAGGGGGTTTATTTTTGGGTAAAATTTTAAAATTTTTTTTTTTCTTTTCAATTTTAAAAATTTTTTAAAGCTTGTTATAGGAATTTTTAAAGGGTTTTTAAAAGGTTTTTTTTTTAAAAAAAAAAAAAATTTTTTTTTATTTTTTTTTAAAAAATTTTTTAAAAATAAAAAAAAAAAAAAATCCCCCTTTATTTTTTAATTTTTTTAGTTTTAAAAAAATTTTTTTAAAAAAAAAAAAAAACTTTTTTTTTTTTTCCCAAAATTTTTTTTTTGGAAAGCGTGGCCCTTAAATTTTTAAAAAGGTTTACCTTAGTTTTTTTTTCTGAAAGAAATTTTGCATACATTAAAAATTTTAAAAAAATTTTTTTTTGGTTTTTTTTTTTTTTTGGGGGGGTTTTGGGGCCCAAAAAAATTTTTATTATCATTTTTTTTTTTTTTTTAAATGATTTTTTTTAAATTTAAATGTTGGGGTTTTTTTTTGGGTTTTTTTATTAATTTTTTTTAAAATTTTTTTTTGGGGGAATAAAAAAATTTTAAAATTTTTTTTTAAAAAATTTGGGGGGAAAATTTTTTAAACAATAATTTTGGTTTTTTTAATAGGAGAAAAAATTCAAATTTTTTCCCCCCTTTAATTTTTATTAGCACTTTGTTTAATTTTTTTTTAACTTTTTTTTTTTAATAAACCCCGGGGGTTTTTTTTGAAAAATGGTTTTTTCATTTTAAGGGAAATTACCCCACCACCCAAACGGCGTTTTTTAATTTTTTTATAAACCCGGGCCTATAATTTTTAAAACTTTTTTTGGGAAAAAATTTTTTTCCCGTGTTTTTTTTTTTTTTAAACCAAAATTTTGTGAATTTTTTGGGTTTAAATTAATCAACTAACGACATATTTTAAAATTTTTAAATTTTTTATTTTTTTTTTAAAAAATTTTTTTTTTTTTTTTTTTATTTTTTGATATTTCCCAATTACAAAAGGTGGGTTCAAATCAGTTTTTTTGGGTTTTTCTTTTTTTGGGGTTTTTGAAAAAAAATTTTTCTTTTGAGGTTTGCAAAAAGGGGAAAGGAAAAAATTTGGATGTTTTTTTTTAAAAATTTTTTTTGTTTTTTTTATTAAAAAATTTTTTTCGGGGAAAAAAAAGTTTCAAAAAAAGGGTTTGGGTCTTTACTTAAAAAAAATTTAAAAGGTTTTTTTTTTAAAATTTTTTTAAAATGGAATTTCCTTTTTAAACGATGGCCTAATTTACCTTTAAATTTGGTTTTTTGGGGATTATTTTTGGATGGTTTTTTACCTTAAAAAAATTTTTTTTTAAAAATTTTTTGTTTTTTTAAAAGAAAATATTTAAATTTTTAATGGGAAAAAAATTTTTTAAAAAAGAAAATTTTTTTTTTAAATTTTTTGAAAAAGGGAAAATTTTTTTAATTTTAGTAAGTTTTTTTAAGAAAATTGGGGTTTACCGGGAAAAGGAAATTTGTGTAAATGGGGTTAGAAAAAATTTTTTTTTTTTTTCTATGGGCCACAATTTTGATTTAAAAATTCTAACACTTTTTTTATTTTAAAAAATATTTTAATTAAAACTTTTTTAAAAAAAATTTTTTTTTTTGTTTTTTTTTTAAAAAATTTTGTTATAAAAAAATAATTCAAAAAAACCCTTATTTTTTTTGGAATTTAAAAAAATTTTTTCTTTGTTTTGGGAAATTTTATTAAATTTCAATGTTTTTAACAAAAATTAAAAAATTTTTTTTAAAAATTACCTTTTTAAAATATTATTTTTAAAAAAAATATAAAATTTTCACGGGTTTTTAAAAATATAAAAAAAAAAATTAAAACCAAATTTTTAAAAATTTGTCTTTTTTTTAACCTTTTGAAAATAAAAAAGGCATATAGGCCCCCAAAAGGAGGGGTTTTTTTATCATTAAAAAAAAAAACCATTTTTGGTTTTGGGGTTTTTGGAAGTTTAAAAGTTTGGGAAAAATTTTTTGTTTTTTAAAATTTTTTTTTAAAAAAATTTTAAATTTTTTTATTTTTGTTTTTAAATTTATTTTTTTTCCCCTTTGTTTGGGTTTTTAAATTTTAATTTTTAATTACTGTGATGGTTCATGCACATCTAACTTCACGGGACAATATTGCGAGATAGAAATGGGTAAAATTACTTTTTTAAAAACAAAGCGTAAAACAACATTAGAAATATGATGATCTGAAATAAATTTGTGTCTCTCTACTTTTTCTTTAATGCCTTTCAAACAATATAGTTTGCACAAATTGTTATTGTTATTTATTATAAACAGCTAAGCATTATGCCCTTCTAAATGAAAATTTGAAAACAGATAAAATAAGTCAATATTTTGCAATAACTATCTTAATTTTGTATATAGTGTATATCAAATATACATAGATAGTCCTTATTAAATGGTGATGGAAGTAATGTTTTATGACAAACTTTTATATACAACGTGTTGTTTGTGTAATGGATTGTGAAAATGAATATCGTTGATAAAGTGGTCTTAAATGTAATTTCCTCAAACATTTTACATTTCTTACATCTTGATGCTTAAAGTTTTGAATTATGAAAAGTCTTAATTCCAGTACATCAAGGGTTATTTAATTGTATATTTCAATCTTATATTGTGTATTCTATATACGTATGTATATTAAGTGGATGGTGAATGGAGTGAGTGGGGAAACTGGTCTGAATGTTCAACAACATGTGGTGATGGAGAGAAAAGAAGAAAGCGTCTATGTAACAATCCTTCACCAGATAACGGAGGGGAAGATTGCCATGGAGACACTTTTGATTTTATAAACTGCAACAACACCGACTGTCCAGGTAATGTTTACAGCATAAATAAATATTTCAGTATTAGGTATCTACATCGGTTTTGCTGAGTAAAATTGTAAAATTACTATGTATTTATTTGATTTTCAATGTCATATAATGCCCCAAAGTCCTTTCATATAAATGGCACATATGAGTTTTGTAATGATGTAATAATGGAGTAAGAACCTGTGAGATGCTTGATGTGTATCAGCTGAAGAAAAGAAAGATAAAACACTGAATATATGATATAATTGTTCAGTATTATTTTCCTTCTTCAGTATGTCGCGAAATACAACCTCCAGGAAATGGATCTATTGAGTGTGTCAATGATACAGATAGTATTAACTGTACAATGTCTTGTGATGACGGTTTTGACTTCGATATTGAACCTCTTCCACTATATTACTGCGGACCTCAAACATCCCAAGAATGGAACTTTCAGAATGACGAAAACCCTGACAGAAGGATACCAAGTTGTGTCGGTATGGAAACAAGTTTTAAAGCGGCCTTTAGCTTTTATTTTAGATTTGAAAAACAATTCTTTACTGTCTATCAAGGAAAAACATCTCTGTTACAACATCATATCAGATATAAAATTATATACCATTATTAATAAATTATATGATCTTCATACTTCAAACGAAACAATTTAATCAATTTGCAAAGAAAGGTAATCTCATATTTAATTTCAGAAATTAAAACGTATTGCATTTTTTGTGAACCCTGTAATTGCAACGTTTAAAACAACACTGTTGAACAGAGCAATGAATATAATTGGTACCGCAAAATAGTAAACATGGTACATTTAAGGTTGCTCATCAAGGCAAGATTGATAATGTTGAAGGGTCAATTTGATTCCGCTTATTCGTAAATAGGCGTGGCCTATGTCCCATAGCGTAGCGCCGATGTGAAATGTGACCTAATTTACAATGTAAACTCATATATAATGAATCAATAGTGTGAACTGTTTACTGTCATTAACTGCAGAAATAAAAGTACCAGAAGAGATAACGGTGATGTACTCTGCACACTATGAAGATCTTTATTGTGCAAATCAGGACCTTGAAGACTTTGCAGTAGAACAGATAGATCTCACAGTGAACATGGTTCTGTCAAATGTAGCATGTTTAGTACAAAACACGTGCTCGTTGAATTACGTAAAGACAATTGATTGTGACAGTAAAAGTAATGATCGAAGGCGACGCTCTACTGGAACTACAGCCGGCTTCAGTTTACAGATAAAAACTAATCCAACTGAAGGTATGGAAGAAATGGATTTCGATGAATGAAATAAAAAGTGGATTGGTGTACAATGAGCACTTTTTTCATAAGAATTTCAAATATTGATAAAAACAATAGAAATGTATCGTTTAGATATTATTATAAAGAATTGCTTGGAATAAAATGTTAATTAAGTTCTAAGAGACTAAATATGAGCACTGCATGATGAAAAAAATATTTTGTTCTAGAACATTTTATTATTATCTGCTGTATAAATATATGTAACATCGGATCTTGTATCTCAAACTTGCCAAGAACTTCCATGGATAATTTTTTCATAGTTTGTTATGTCTGATACTAAATACTATCAACGTATTTTTTTATCGAATTACAGACCTTCTAATTACAGACCTACAGACCAATTCACTTTATATATTGTGCCTTTAGAGAAACATACGTATATGTCCAAATAAAATCTAAAAAATATATGATATTAGATAATAAGACAAAGGTTTTAAATCATTAAACTCAACACTTGTTTGCTGTTAATTAATGATACATTCACAAATGAAAGTCATTCAAGCACTTCCTATTTTAGGAAATCAAAATGAAACGCTGCAAGACCTTGAGGACGCTTTTAAAAACATCCAGAATGCGGCAGATTCCGGTGATCTCACAGTTCAAGTTCTTGACGATGACTATGAATTGAGGAGCAATTCTACTGAAATACAAGGTGACGTCAAGTGTGGACCTGGACAAACAAAAGTCAAGTTTTATTGTGGTATGTTTATATGTTTATCGTTTCACATCCCCTGCATTGTTAGATACGGGCAAGTATTCGTTTTCGCTTATTAATATGTATTTATTTAACTGTCTCCCTTTGAATGTTGGGCATATTGTTGTCTGCTAAAAGTGTTGTCTGCTTAATTTTGAATTTTATCAAATTTTCTAACAAGTTAAATACATGAATGCCTATCCTTCGGCTTGGTATATGAAACATCGCTGAGGTTTCTGGTCAGGTACCCGACAAGAAGCTAAGGTTTTAGTCTGGTACCTGCTAACAAATTAGACTAAACTGGGGACCCCCGACCCAAAACTGTGGGGGTTTTTCACGGTATCGCAAGCGAGGGATTGGTTGGGGACTTGATAAAACGTGATGAATTTGTCTTGGGAACCCAAAGCTAAGAGTTGGTCTGGTACATGATAGAACGGGGTATATTGAGGTTTGGCCTTCTACTTTTGGTTTTTACAGACTACTGTATCTCGCTCGGCAGATTAAGCGTTAAGTTTTGTTTATAACAGTAGCCTTCATTTTTAAAAAAAAGTCATAATCATGACTTGGGCCAAAAAAATATTTTAAATTAAGTTTAAATTTAAAATTTAGAAAAAATTTACGATAATTGCTTTTTTTGAAAGAATATATTCAGAAAGAAAAAGCAACTACGAAAAAGACCATATCAGATTTTGAACTGAAAATAATAACACTGTTTTTGATAGACCAACATTTTCGTAAAACATAATGACAAACTGGTTCATATACAAACAATATTTAATAATACATGTACAACTTTCTGTTGCTGTTACAGTTCCATGTGGAAAAGGTTCCTATCTGAACATGGATATATGTAAACCATGTCCAGTAGGAACTTACCAGTCTCTTGAAGCACAATCTAGTTGCGTGAACTGTCCAACAGGAAAAAGTACCATTGGAATTCAGTCAACAACTATTAATGAATGCACAGGTACTTCGAAATTCTTACTTACATATTTTGCCATTGTAGAAAATAATTGGCATGCATCTTAAATAAAGATTTCAAAAAAGGCCTCTCATTGTAATTCAAAATCATTTCAGATCAGAAAAAAAGAAGCAAAAAAAAAAAAAAAATTTGGACATGCATTTTATACAAAAATGCTAAAAATGGCCTAAACAGTACCAGCTTATATGCGTAAAAGTTTCCATCAAGAAAATTAAATTTTCATTCGTAGACTTTAAAGCAAACGTCCGGAAACGCACGCGCTTGTCGTTTCCATAAATGTGAGATTTTAATTTTACTAACCACTTTTTTCTAACCTTACTTTTCAGTTAATGTTGTAGTGCCTATTGAGGAAGGACTGAAAGGTAATATGAGCCGCGTCACGACAAAACCAACATAATGGGTTTGCGACCAGCATGGATCCAGACCAGCCTGCGCTTTCGCGCAGTCTGATCAGGATCCATGCTGTTCGCTTACAAACTCTTTAACAAGTAGAGAAACTGACAGCGAATAGCATGGATCCTGATCAGACTGCGCGGATGCGCAGGCTGGTCTGGATCCATGCTGGTCGCAAACCCATTATGTTGGTTTTGTCATGACGCGGCTCATATCTTTCTTCAAAAGCTTCTTTTATACACATGAAAATGTTTAGAACAACAACTATATAAGAGGAGCATTGGATTGGTGGTTAAGGTGTCTGCCTTTCAAACTAGAGATTATAGGTTCGATCCCTACTCGGGGTCACGGACATGTTTCTTCATATGACACCAGTACTGGTTCGTTCCAGGAAGCGGACTCGAAAATGATTAATATAAAGTGCAAGAACTTATTTCGCAGTCGCGCTTCCATTTTCACTATAAAAACGCAAACCAGTTTAGTCAAATTGGTGTATTAAGCTAATTTTCTAGACTGGAAAATGTGATGCATCTGTATCAACTACGAAATAAAGTTGACGATTGTCTGGTTACATTATAATCTCATTTTTAGACATTCTTCATTTTAATATTTATTATTTTTATTTGATCAAGTTTATGTATGCGTTCTCTTCTAAATTATTACTGTAAAGATATACTTGGCTCAAATTTGATATTAGAAAATATTGATCGTGACTACACAGTCTCTTTATAAATATAAAATAAACATGTTTTGAATTCAAACAAAGTAGATATGCTATGTTTTAATCTCTACATATTATATGTGGTCACAGTATGAATACATAGTGTCATTAAAAAACTGGTAGGTTTTTTAGGAAAAGACTAACTTTACTTGACCTGAATAGGGAACGCAGCTTCCCATACATAGTTTATTCGTTCTGTTATTTCAATTAGACATATTCATTAAGAATTTCATAGATTTCAATAAATTTCTGTGAGCATAGTATATCTTAAAACTAGGCTGAGCATAGTATATCTTAAAACGAACGAAATGTTATATGGGTTAATGAAATAATATGCATGTTTTTATGAAAATTGTATGTATATTGTAGTCACTGGTATATGTTTTATTGTAGTCACTAATATATGTTTTATTGTAGTCACTTGTATGTGTTTAATAGTAGTTACTGATATTTGTTTTATTGTAGTCACTTGTATGTGTTTAATTGTAGTCACTAATATATGTTTTATTAATGTCACTGGTATATGTTTTATTGTAGTCACTTGTATGTGTTTAATTGTAGTCACTAATATATGTTTTATTGTTGTCACTGGTATGTGTTTTATTGTAGTCACTTGTATGTGTTTAATTGTATTCACTTATATATGTTTTATTGTTGTCACTGGTATGTGTTTTATTGTAGTCACTTGTATGTGTTTTATTGTAGTCACTAATATGTGTTTTATTGTAGTCACTAATATGTGTTTTATTGTAGTCACTAATATGTGTTTTATTGTAGTCACTAATATATGTTTTATTGTAGTCACTAATATATGTTTTATTGTTGTCACTGGTATGTGTTTTATTGTAGTCACTTGTATGTGTTTAATTGTAGTCACTAATATATGTTTTATTGTTGTCACTGGTATGTGTTTTATTGTAGTCACTAATATGTGTTTTATTGTAGTCACTAATATGTGTTTTATTGTAGTCACTAATATGTGTTTTATTGTAGTCACTTATATGTGTTTTATTGTAGTCACTGGAGTCGTAGTTGGGTGTGTGTGTAGTCATTAATATATGTGTTATTGTTGTCACTAATATATGTTTGTTTTATTGTAGTCACTGGTATCATAGTTGGTTGTGTGTGTGCTCTCGTTGTCATAACAGTAGCCATATTTATATACAGAAGATACAGGTAAACATTTTAAACTCGTCAAAATACTGTAAAACTCGTCAAATGTCGCGTCTTATAAAAATAGAATTAAAGGCCAATTAAGCCTCCAAAATGTTGTCAGTTTTTTTTTCTATCAAAAGCTGGTATCTTCTGACCGTTTCCAAAAAGTCACTATATGACAAACGATCTATAGTTTGATGATTATTTTGCTCTTTAGCAATTATTATAGTCATAGTGTTATATTTTTTGTATGGAAGAAAAAATATTACATTTTGCTTTTGTAGTTTATTAACATTTTGCTATCTTTACGACTCATAACGACACATTTAGCACTTCTTTCTTTAGTTGCTTAATTTCTAACATTAAATCTATTATAATTAACACATGCTTGACCTATTTAATTAATGATTAAAATACTGGTTTCTGCGGCATAATGTGCCTTCAAACAAACATAAGTATAATGAACGAGTTTTCAACTTAATTCAGAACTAGGCCTTATTTAGACACCAGTTTTTGCATATACATTGTATAATGAAACAAAAAGAAACTTTCTCCAAGTTTTAATGTAGATATGTTAGTACAGTTTTTTCAATCCTTTTGAAACTCGATTTTTACGTTGAATAAACATATCGGGCTTTTATACAGGCTGACCAATTTTGCAAACAAAACGAGTTTTACAAGCTACTACATGTATATAAGTGTGTACATCTAAGTGGTACCCTTGAACAACTGGCACATACGTTGCGAAAGTTTCTTTTTTGGTTCAGTATATATCACAGAAACTGATATACACACATATGATATTAATTTACGGCATTGGGGACACTTCGCCAATAATCAATTATCAGTAAGGAAACAATATTGATCGAAATTAAATTTTGTGGTCACTTTAAAAAACAAACAAACACAAGACATATTATTTGCGTGTTATGAAAGGGATATCGAAAAATATCTAACGGAAACTGGCGTTTATGAACCTATTTGCATTAATTTATAGAAAGATTTATATATTTTATGTGAAAAACAAATTGTCGAGAAAGTGGGACTCATGCAAATGTTGTGTCATGTTTCAGATCTACAAAAGCTAAACTCGTTGAGGTAACAGATATTAACATGGTTGCTCGGCCAGAGTCCAGTCTTAGCCAGAGAACTAGCGATCTTGGTCCTAAGAATAAACATTTTGAAGTGACTTCCCTCGCTTGTCAGTCAAACTCGTCTCAAATGCCACAACTTGACACCGAAAATGGAAGGATCACTCATGAAACTAGGACAGGATATCACACGAGCAGGTCGAACACATCTGTATCTGAAGATGGAAAGATTCTTCATAGTAAACCTTGGAGATAGGATGTTATTGCGTCATGTAATTGACGATTTAATTGATCAATGACGTCATTCTCAATCGAACTTAACGTTAACGGATAAATTACGTATGCTGAACTTAACAAATAAAAAATCCTTGACTCTATTTTGTTGTAGCCAATTAGTGTAAACCGATTAAGGCTTTTGTGAGTGAGTGAGTGTGTGAGTTGGTGAGTGAGTGAGTGAGTGAGTGAGTGAGTGAGTGAGTGAGATGGTGAGCGTGTGAGCGTGAGTGAGTGAGTGAGTGAGTGAGTTGGTGAGTGAGTGAGTGAGTGAGTGAGTGTGTGAGTGAGTGAGTGAGTGAGTGAGTGAGTGAGTGAGTGAGTGAGTGAGTGAGTGAGTGAGTGAGTGAGTGAGTGAGTGAGTGAGTGAGTGATTATTATAGTGACAGGTGTATATGTTAAAACAACAACATTAGTCATATAATAAAACATCCCATTCAGTGGGTCTATATGACATTTTTAAGATAAAAATATTTCAAATTATGTTCATATTATTTTATTAATATCTGTCATATTTTGCGGATTATATTGTATTGTGTTATATTGAGGTTGAGATATTTTTTAGACACTAAACCAAAAATAATAAAACTTGTATATTTTAACAATAACTTGATAAAAAATTACATTCAAACTTGGCGTGTTAAAAGCTTTAAATCTGCTCGTAGTTAACAAAATAAGTGTTTTAATTTTTGAAAAGATATATAATTCCATAATACATAATTTACAGGCCTATGATTGAAATATGATTGTATAATTATTTCTTTAAAAGGAAACTGCGCATATACAAAATTATAGATAAATGGTTAATTTCTGACTTTTAATAGCAGAATAATGTTTTGTTCCGGAGCATTTTATTGCTTTAGATCGTACTTGATTGGGTAAAGGCTACAACATGGATTTTGTTATAACTATAATATTGGACTCTAGAAATGGAAATGGGATCACTTTTCCTTTCGCTGTACATCATATATACCGGACGGAATCCTACATGAATGTCACGTGATGAAGATTGTTGGCTTTTGTGATCATTTTTGTGATGTTTTAATAGGAATCATTATTGGGTCCAATCTTATCAATTAAGCTTCCTTTCCATGTTCAAAGCCCAAATAATCCATTTCAAATGGATATCATACCATATACAGCTTTTTTTCATTTCGAGAGTCCGAAATATCGACATAAATGCATAATGTGCGACATATAGCCCGTGTTTTCATTTTCAGAGTTCAAGGAATGAATATCAAATGCAGAATGTACTTGAAATAGCCTCCGTTTTATTTTCATATTTCAAAAGTTCATGTCAAATTCTTAACATGCTTGAAGTAACAAAGTTCTGTCAAAATGTCATAAAAGTTGAAATAAAGAAATAACCACAGTCTCAAATTGATGCCGGTTTCAGCTTATCGAATGCCCATGTCATTTGTACTTTGATAGAGATTCATCAATGTCCAGATATTTTCAGAGATTCATTTTGAAATGTACTTAAGGTGTTCCATTTACAATCATGACACAAAGTGAACAACATGTACAACAAAACACGACTTCATGAATACTTTAATTCTTTCAATAAGACAACAATTAAAGTGATAGATATTATACTGAAGGAAACAAAATAGATTAAACTGTTCACCTTCAAGAAATTTGCAGACTATCCATTGATTTTGTGATTGTATATATGTATGTATGAATGAATGTATTAATGTAATTGACTATGTACTTTGTATACGTCAAAATAAACTTTCTGTTCTGTTCTGTTCTGATATTCAACAATGAGATTCTATCCTTCGCATTATGCACAGTACAACAAACAATATCAATGCTAGTCGTGAAAAAATATAATATTTAAATCAGCAAAAAATAACGTACACTTAATTCATCGTAAACTTAATTCATCGCGAATAAAACAGGTGATTAAAAATAATTAAAGTAAAGCATTAACATTAAGCTTGCAAAGTGACTGGGAAAATATAGGCTATTGTGTTTAATTATTGTATGAAACGATGCAATTACATGTATATTGTACTTTTAAAGGTAATGACTACAAAATTATATAAACAAAACAATCTTTCTTATCTCATATCTCCTATTTATTTATTTTTTATTGAAAATAAATAAAACTGCAGGGAAAAGAAATCTTCAAACAATTATAAAAACTGTAGGCAAAAGAAATATTCGAACAATTATAAAGACATTGTTTAGATATTTGTTATAATATGTGGCCTTAAAAAAGTTATAATTAGTTAACTACATCAAATATATAATGCCTAGCTTATAAGTATGATATAGTTTTAGAGGTGTACTAGTATTCTGAAATAAATTCACGGATATCATTATCATATCTACCTGATCCCAGATTTTTTTCCAACCACAGATGTGACACATGCCTATTTTGAGTAATTATGTTGCCTTTTCTTTTTTATATTGGCTGCTGTAAACATGTTTAACTGGGGATTTTGTCAACTTTTTAAATAAATTTAAATTTTAAATTTATCCCAAACATGTTCAAATATCACCTATTGGTCAAACACCATTTTAACAGTCAATCTTTTGAAATATAAAGTCACTTCAGCTCAAATTGACTATGAAAATATTAGCATAATGTCACTTTAACTTGCTTAATACTTAAAACTGAACATGAACTAAGCATAAAGTTTTAAATTATATTTATGTTAACAACACTCAGTTTTGGGTCTTAAGCATACATTTTAAGCATACAATGGCTAAAATATAATACCCTTGAATCATAAAACATAATTACATTGACAAAGTGAAAAAAGGGAAAATGAAAATGAAACAAAATTAGCAGGCATATTTCACATAAAAATGATAATTCAAAGAACACATGTAGCGAGTTGTTTCAAGATTGATATTGACATAAAAATTAAAGTACATGTAGATGTTTAGCAAAAATTTAACCCTTT
This sequence comes from Ruditapes philippinarum, assembly GCF_026571515.1. Taxonomy (NCBI): domain Eukaryota; kingdom Metazoa; phylum Mollusca; class Bivalvia; order Venerida; family Veneridae; genus Ruditapes; species Ruditapes philippinarum. The sequence goes on along the minus strand of NW_026864838.1, from coordinate 49,712 downwards.
ATAACATCACACTTATCTTATATATAAAATATGTCAATACTATTTAGAAAATAGTTTTGTATTTTTTTCTTCATTTTGAATATTACAAAAAATATATGTTCAGATAATTCTGATCTTTAAAACTTTGCCCCAGGAACATCATCTTATGTTAACTTTACAGAAAATGCTATCATTGTTTACATGTGAATGTACGACCTTCTAAGATTGTGTGTATACGTAGTCCACACAGCAGTTATCAGTGACGTGGTGGTAAATCTCTCCTATACAGTAAAATATCTACATGCATATCTGTCTTTAAAAAAAAAAATTTGGGGTCAGGTGCAGTAATTAATATATTTGACGAAAATGTATCGTTGGTCAAACGTTGGCCCAACATCTGTTTTAAAGTACATATTTATCGTTATTGGGCCAATGCAGAAATGTCGCTGGCGTTAACTTATGGTTGGTTCGACGTTGGGCCAACAACTGCATTTATAGTACATATTAATTAGAGTTGGGCCAACCATGGTCCAACAACGATTTTCCTATGACGATTTTCCGTGGTTGGCCCAACCACTGCATGTTTACAGGGGGGCGTGAGAGATGTTGCACATTCTCATATTCCCTCAGGCACGTATACAGACTCAATCAAACCGAGTTTTTAAACATATATACATTAGTAATATTCACACATGCACATACATGTATAGAGAATTTGACTGTTTTGAAATTAAATTTAAATTAGGCTTTTAACGAAGCGTTAGTGGCTCAACTTAGTGCAACTAAAATGTTTATCAATCAGCATTCTTTAAGAGTCCATCATATAAACAAGCAGATAAAAAATAAACAAAAATTAATTATGAGTGTAAGTAGTTTTACTTTTAAACAACAACAATTAAAAAACAACATTTATTTCAAACACACGTATTTAAAAATCAATAAAAAAACATACAAAAATATAGCTATGCTGCTCCGCAAAATTCTGGCACATTCTCTGATAAAAATCTGGGAAAAGACTTTCTTGTTTCACGACCGAACTTAAAGCGCATTATGCCTTAGAAATGATTTTATTATTATTTCTCAAAGACTTCTTAATTTTGGTGTACATTTATAGAATACAAAAAGTTACTTATTGGCCAATTACTTGAACCCAGCGTTTTCATCTTTTGCTTTTTGGCAATAAGTACAGTTATAGTGAATTATCAAGAATCTAATAACATATTCGTCAATGCCACGTGCATTTTATACATGTGTTTTGAGAAACAAAATAATTACTTAAAATGTTACAAGTGCACAGCCATTTTTTTCCAGTTAACCTCGCCGTCGTTTAAATTCCATTTATGTATTTTGGTCTCAGGTTACATCCATTATACATGAATTTGTTCATTAGCGTTTAGGTAGAGTTCACCTCGCAAGCGTTTAATGTCCATTCGGAAGTTAATCACTATATATTTTCATTTCTGTTTATAAAGAGTTCGATCGTTCCCCTCTCCGTCGTTTATCTTCCATTAATGTATTGGTCGGTATATAGTTAATCATTATATTTGTTCATTACTGTTTTGCAAGAGTTCACCTCGCCGTCGTTTATTCTCCATTAATGTATTTTGGTTGGTAGTTAATCATTATATATGTTCATTACTGTTCTGCAAGAGCTCACCTCGCAAGCGTTTAATTTCTAATAAAGTACTGGTCGGTAGTTCTTCCTCACATTTTGATAAAAACGATGAAAGTCGTCTAGAGTGATTGTTCCTTGAACGCCATCTTTCTTCAGAATGGCGCCCTCCAAGAGATGGTGTAGGCTTTTGACCGTTGTTGGAGAAAGAGGATTTTTCTATGGCGCACGTATCGTTGACTCTACCAGTAGCAGTGCAGAAACTCTTTCGTCTATATGGATCGAGTTCTGTAGGTTTAGAGAGATGAGTTTTTTGCGTTAAGATTTCAATGCTTTTCTTCAGTTCACTGGTTGCGGAGGCTAAACTATTGAGAGTATTGCTTTCACCATTGTCTACCTTCTGCTGTTTGAAAGTTTGTTTTGTTAAACTTCTGTCTTTGTTAAGAAGGATTCGGCCAACATCAATGCTGTGCCTCTTTCCTAAATTCGAGTAGCTTTTTAACGTCACTGTGTTATGAACAAGGTTTTCAGCAGAAAGTGTATTGCCCATCATAGGTTCACACAAATTGTTATTATTTGCATTAGCATCATTACACTTGCTATCATTAGTGTGTTCTTCTTTACTTCCCACACAGTATGTATTCAGCTTTGTGTCATAATGCTCAGATGAATCTTTCCTTTTTGACTGTATTGCCTGTTTGCCTGTAGTTCTTAAGGAAGGTAACATTGTTTTGGCAGATGTTTTGTTGAAATCGCTTTTCTCCAGTTCTCTTCCATTAGAAAACGTTGATCTGAACTCCGAAGAGTTTGACAGTGGCACTAGATCTGGTGTTACAATTATTCTTGGCAAATGGTTGCATGCACTGAATGGCCTTGCTGAGGTCTGTGTTTTCGGTCTAATGTCCGTTTCGAGTGACCCAGACTGTTTGGAATGTGGCGACACATTTGAATTTGCTTGTAACATTCTAGATGGTGATAAATTGGATTTTAATGGCGATTTCCGAACCTCTGGTGATACAGATCTTGAAGGCGATACGTCTTGTCTCCGAACTTCGGGTGATATAGACCTTGATGGAGATACACCGTGGCTTAACAGCGATCTCCGAACCTCGGGTGATATAGACCCTGATGGAGATACATCGTGGCTTAACAGCGATCTCTTAACCTCGTGTGATACAGACCTCGATGGTGATACATCGTGGCTTAACAGCGATCTCTTAACCACGGGTGATATAGACCTTGATGGAGATACATCGTATCTTAGCAACGATTTCCGAACCTCGGGTGATATAGACCTTGATGGTGATACATCGTATCTTAGCAACGATTTCCGAACCTCGGGTGATATAGACCTTGATGGTGATACATCGTATCTTAGCAACGATTTCCGAACCTCGGGTGATATAGACCTTGATGGTGACACGTTGTATTTTAACAGTGTTCTTTGAATCCCGGGTGATATAGACCTTGAAGGCGAGACATCTTTTCTTAACAGCGATTTCCGAACCTCGGGTGATATAGACCTTGATGGTGACACGTTGTATTTTAACAGTGTTCTTTGAATCCCGGGTGATATAGACCTTGAAGGCGAGACATCGTTTCTTAACAACGATTTCCGAACCTCGGGTGATATAGACCTTGATGGTGATACATCGGGTGTAAATGATACCCTCTTGTCTGCTGATGTTGGTGATTTAGATGGTGATATTTCAGTTTTTAATATCGATTTCTGTTCCTCCGTTGATTTTTCACACATGATTGAAGTTGCCAGTCTGTGTTTCGATGAAATAGACGAATGTCTAGATACCGTTACTGGTGTCTGTTTCTGTAATGCCGTCTGCGTGATTATTTTATCAGGTTCTGGTTGATTTCCATTTCTTTTGGGTACATCTGTTTTTGTTTTACCAGTCGACTCATTAGATCCATTCCGAATGTAAGCGTCTTTTCGACTACGGCCTTTTGTCGCGAGTCGCGATTTATCCGACATATTGACAACCGGGTGTTTGCTTTCTTTACATAATGTAGAATTATTTGAACTATGTAAATCCATTTCACTATTATTGAATCCTTGAATACTTGAATCTTGAAACGAATTTCGACGTTGAGGTCCGACATTGACTGTTTGTTCGAGTCTGCACATACTTCTGCTGCGGCTTTGTTTCGCTACTTTTGGATCCTCATTGTTTGAATCATTTTCATTTCCATCAACATCTAATGTATCTCTATGCTCATTTAAAGAAGATATAACACTATGGAACTCCTTTGACATCTTTGTAAAAGGCTCAGTAGCTTTCACCCTCTCAAAATGTTCCATCCTCTTTTTTTTTATCTTTTATGTAGTTTATGCAATTATCCGCTATGTTGAATGTCGATAAGGTTTATAATTAATTCTGTATATAGAGATGTTTAATGTTTGTGATTTCAAATCACAGTGTCGTTTCTTTTTGTATTTCTTTCTTTTTTGGATCATATATGCGTGACTAACAATGACAGAGATCATATCGTGGCATTTATATAATTTTATCTATAATGTATTGGTAATTTAACAAAAGAATATGTCCACTTTAAGAATGAAAATTTACCAGCTTTTACAGTATATATCGCAGTGTGACAAACTTGCCGCCACATTTTGTTAAAGTCAACTTACTTTTATCATGTATAAACACAATTTTATATATATTTTATCAATATTTTTATTATTATTTTTAATCTTTTGCAACATTAGAACATAAAGATACAAAATAGCAAATAACGATTTAACGAAAAAAATATCATTTCATAAAATTAATATTTTGATTTGAATTGAATAAAAAATATGGACAATAATGTAGGTTAAGGCATAGATTGCAATTATAAAAAAAACGATTGCAATTATAAAAAAAATCACAGATAAGATTATGATTACAACAAACCAAAAACAAAATAAAACTTGGACCACAAAAATATTTCTATCTCTAAAGATTTATTTAAAAAGGTTACTTGGTTAGATTGACTCTTGTATACTTAGGTTGGCTCGTTGGGACGGGAGTTGAGTAGTATTGTGCCTAGTATTGTCCATCCGGTACACGACGTCTGGTAGAAAAAATTGAGCCGCGTCACGACAAAACCAACATAATGGGTTTGCGACCAGCCTGGATCCAGACCAGCCTGCGCATCCGCGCAGTCTGATCAGGATCCATGCTGTTCGCTATCAGTTTCTCTACTTGTAATAGAGTTGATAAGCGAACAGCATGGATCCTGATCAGACTGCGCGAATGCGCAGGCTGGTCTGGATCCATGCTGGTCGCAATCACATTATGTCGGTTTTGTCGTGACGCGGCTCATTTGTATTTTGGCAGCTGTCTATATGATAGTAAACCTTTAAAGGTCCATTATGCCTCATAAATGCCGTCATTTTATTTCTCAAAAGCCTTTTATATTTGGTATTTTGTTACAGTTTCCAAATAAAAATCATTTGCTATATATAGATGAAATGTCTTTTGCTTCTTTTTGTCTGTTTGGTAATTTTTATATTTAAAGTGATTTACAATTTTGTATAGAAGTCAAAATACCACTTTGTTTACATTTTGCAACCTGTACGACACATTTCTGCATGTTCAGTGCTACTTCTTTCAGTCGTTAAACATCTAACATATGCTCTAGCTTAATCCATGACTAAAACCTTCTTAAATACATGTTTGACATTTCTAAAGAATACAAAAAATATGGATGTATGGGGCATAATGTGCCTTTAAGTGCCCTTTTCATTTATCATATCTTACCATTTACTCAATATGCAGGTAAAATGATATTTATCTTCAATATCTAAATCATTACAACACAAACAATCTATGTCTTAACAACGATCAATCATTTTAAATTCTTACAAATCTACCAGATTTATTGTCTAAATGCTAATTAAGTGTATGGCAAAAGGGGTCGGTGATCTGCAAGCAGCATGATCGTACAGGTGTCCGTCTGTGAAACCAAGCTAGGTTCCTGGACCCGAAGCCTATTAGGCGGACGATCATGTTTCCTTATTATTATGACACCAGTACTGGTAAGTTCCAAGAAGCGGAGTCCAGAGCGAAATTTTCTTGAATTAATCTATGTACAGCTTTCTTCACAACTAAAGGTCAAACAATGTTTGAAATGAACACATAACCATTTGACATATCGTTTTAGAATCACTATAAGTAAGGCGAGTTATGTTCCGATATAAATCACCCTTGTTTTCATAATCTTTAAATGCGGTATCTTAAAAGATGTTATTTTTAGACCATCTGTGTGTTAAATTTATATGTCTACTTTCAACGCAAAATAAAACTGTTTAAATTAAGTTATCAAAATATATCCAAGAATCTTTATCGTTAAGAAACACAATCATTAACTCTTAACATAACTTAATTGCTATTATCTTCTTCCTTAAAGGTTGTCCTCTTATATCATTGTTTATTTATTTAAAAACGTTGTTTATAACTTGTATTTTTCCCCACCTGCCATGTGACTATATTAATTTAATCAAATATTTGTCAACAAGACGATGTACATATGTATAGGTCTGTAAATAAAATTATGTTCTGTTCTGTTCTATTTTCGATATAACTTACAAATGGTCGTCATGTTTGTAGGAAGAATTTAAGAGCCGATGATGTATGTCAAAGAAATAATGACAATGATGACGGTGTTGACGATGAGGATATGTCATGATGATGATGATAACATGATAATGATATTATCTAACGATGATATAATATTTATGATGATGATATTTAAATGTGATTATGATGTTTGGTTTTAAAATAGTTATAAATGAGAGGGATATTATAATTATGTATAATTATATGATGAGTTTGATAATGAGAGAATTATAATAATAAATATGATAATATTAAAATTATGAGAATATAAGGATTGATTTTTATAAAATGGTGAAATTTTTAATAATAAAAATGATATTATGATGATAAATGATGATAAATAAAATAAATTTTTGATTATATTTTTATTTTTAATGGTAAATCATAATTAGATTTTTAGGAATAAATAAATTATATAAAGTCAGATAAAAAAAAACATCAGCAAAAGGGGTTTAGTGGGGCTTTTTTAAAATTTTTTAAAAATTGGTGTGATGATAAAGATGACTTTTAGTTTCAAAGAAAACAAAAAATTACGTAAAATATTGTAAAAAGGGTAAAAAAATGTCCTTGTTAGCCAAATAATCAATTTTTATATGGGGCCCGTAACTCAGCAAATTTTTAAACTTTTTTTCCATATTAGACAATGATCGGCCTGGCGGGACTGGGCTGCAAGTTTCATAGAAAATCTGAACTTAGTTTTATGACAAAAACTGATACAATTTTGCCTTTGAAAGAATTTAAAATGTCGTACATGACTCCTATGCTATTGCTCATAGCAATGAAGATGAACATTTACACATTATAAATTACATTATCGCATGGTTTGGAATTTTTCCTTTGTTCTTACTAGTCCATTATACTCGATCAGTACACTTCAACGAGCATTTCAAAACTGTATTGATATATAACAGTACAGTTTTTTCATTGATTCATATAGGAAAAAAACTCGACTGTTATATATATCGGTCGAGTTTTTTTCGCACCTGTTATATATCAATGCAGTTTTTTTTCATAGAGGCTCCACCCAGCAAACATTACATATAGGACCGATGTCGGCCCGATATCATCTTCAATGTCGGCCCGACATCGGCATCCGAAGTCGGCTCGAATCGGATGTGCAACCCGGCTGAAAGTCGGTCCGATATCGGATGCCGATATCGGGTACCGACTTACAGCCGATTTTTTACCTTCATTCATAATAAAGCTTTTTTATTTCTTACAAGCATATTGTGTTTGCTTTTCCTTTAACATATAACAGAACATTTATTTATTTTTGCGATACCCTTTATTACGTCAGCAAAAATTAAACATTCATATTACATAATATATTTTCATAATTTTTACACATACATATACTTCCAATGTTTAAAAACCATGTATGTTTAACTTACGATTTTTCCTTGCCTAACACACACAATAGAAATTTAAACATTAATCTTTACATGTTTCCTATAAAGATCAGTCAAAATTAAATTGTTTTAACAAAAATACTTAAGTCATATTACTGGCATATACAACCTTGCTATATTCATACTACTTTTTGTAGGTCGAAACCGGTAGATAATTAAATAATACAAACATCCCTGGTGTTGACGTGTAATTTTCTTCCTACTTTACCTTATTTTGATACTTTTTGTTTAGATAAAATAAGCTCAATGGCATCTTTCTAACTTGTTCCTTTGCTTTTTTACATCCTGTAGACTTAAAATCTATCTAGAAATTCTCAAGCTATTATCTCTGATATATTTAGTAACTGTATTTTAGATTTTCCATATTAGACAATGATCGGCCTGGCGGGACTGGGCTGCGCGTTTCATAGAAAATCTGAACTTAGTTTTATGACAAAAACTGATACAATTTTGCCTTTGAAAGAATTTAAAATGTCGTACATGACTCCTATGCTATTGCTCATAGCCTAACGGCCTCGCCATTTTTTAGCAGAAACACCCCTTGATGTCGCCCCAGCCAGTGTTATATCCTCGTAACAAACTCGTTTCATGTACTATAACTATTACGTATAGTGCAAGCCAGATAAATTTCTTAACTGTCCCACAGAGCTATATATTTATTTATATACAGTAATTCTCTGTTCTAAATCAAGAGAATGAAATTAATTTTAAAAAATCTGTTAAAGTGTTTGACTATAGTTAAAAAAAAAAGGTTTATTGAAACATTCTGAAGACAAGTTAGTCCCAAAGCTCGGTTATGTCTTAGCACTAAGGACATAATTAGGGTTTTCTATAAAACTCAGCCCAGAATGTATTTTGTAATACATTTTTTAAATTCGCTAAATGTTATTTGAATTCCTTGATGAGATTTTGTTTTTATTCCATATGAAAATTTAGTCGATGATTCGAAGAGATTTACACCTATAAATATCGCTTTACCAGGATGATTTAAAACCATTACCCCAGAAGGCTTCCGTTTTTTTCAACTCGTCTCGATGTAGCATGATTGATATTTTTTTACCCGAAATATAATTAATCCGCAAACTAGCAACGACGCACTCACTTTGCTAAAATGCGAAATTGACAAATGACATAGCATTTAATTTAAAATAATTAAAAAAAAATCTCCTCTCACACGTTCAAAATACATAATATATCTACTTTTTAACACGAGTAACAAATAGCTTTACGGCTTCTGCATTAGTTTTTTTTCAAAATTTGCAAGAGAGCAATATTGCTTTAGAACTATTTTAGCGAGACTTAAGTTTATCCTGTACGATATGAAAATGTTAGGATCCAAAAATTTCTAAATGTGTTATGGATCCGAGAGAAAGAAACTAATTGAAGAAATACATAACCATCGAATATACATCATCATATTTATTTCTCTCAATTGAGGTTGTCCCCAAGACAGTATTGACAATGTGAATATCAGCAAGCAAAAAGTTATTGCTGGGGCTTCTATCGAACAATTTATAACTACCACGATTATGGTGGATTTTATCCCTACAATTGGTAAGAATGTTCATGCATAATTGTTTGGGTTCAAGATCTGTAATGTTTATGAAAATGAAGCTGATCACTAGGTGGCATATATGTTTGATGTTTTTTGTTGAATTTATTCAAGTTATTGTTAGTCTTCAATATGAATTTTCTGTTTTACATATAAGACTCTATCACTGAAGACACATCAGAATATATGTAAATGGGATTGATGGATATATGAATTCTTAAGGCACGTGGCTTACGTTTCTGTTCTTGAAATAATCTGCGCAGTGAACACTGGTGAAAGGTCAGCTAGCAGCCACAGTAACGCTGAGAATTGAAGTCACAGCACATAAGACATCTCCCTACAGTTAATCCCCGTGCAGGTGAAGCCCAACCGATAAAAAAATCCTAATTTTTGTAGGATTTAGGAAAATATCTATTATTCCACAGGGCTTCCGTTAACGGGCGTACGGCCGTAAATTACGCCGAAAATGTACTCTGACGCCGAAATTAAGAAATCAATGACGTAGCGCGGGGGCTGACTTTTTCCACACAATAAATTTTAGGAATAGGGGGAATGGTTCCGCCCCACATTCGTTTAATGCACTCGTTGGTACGTACCGTAACGACAGTTTTCCCAGACACATTTTCTGCACTTTCCTGGTACGATTGGATTATTTATTTAAAAAAAATCACGCTCCCATAGAATTGAAAATATATTGTCTATGATCTAGCGTATGAAAGAGAATATTCAATTGCGTATATTGCTACCTCGCAAGCAAGTCGTGACGCCATTAGCGAGTGTTGATTTATAACCTTGCTAAGCGTGAAACAAAGTGATGGATTTAATTGTTTGTTTGTACGGATAATGGATAGTTTTTTAATTGACGTATAACTGTGGTAGGTATCTGTTTTTAATTAAACTTTAATTAGATATAAAATGATTTATTCTTTATTGTGCGTGCATCGTAAGTTTTGAATGTATCGAAGTTTTGCCTGAGTCGGCGAAGCGTGTTTTTTTGTCTTTTTGATTTTTTTTCTTTTTGAATTAAGACGTTTTATTTTCACACATTCCTATTCGATGTTTATTTATGATATTAATAATCTCTCTTTTTCAATCGCTAATTCGAATACGAATAGAAATTGATTATGAGAAGCAAAGTCTAACAATTTAATAAAATCTCTTATTGCCTCGTACCTCCTTCTCCAAATGTCTGCAATTTGGCGTGTAGATCTACTCACTAATAAAAACAGTTATTGTAAAAATTAATCATGGGTCAAGAAAGTAGTAGAGGAATTACTTTACATTATACCACTTTCTAATATATCTTTACTAAGCTCTGATCTAAATTTAACTCACGCATTTTCGGTGTGGTTAATTTTTTTGTGTGTTACTGATTTCATTTTTTGATACATTGAACATTGTGTGTATTCGGCAAAGTTTACGTTTCCAGTAGTATTAATTTAAAAAATAAATAGGACAAGACGATATTCTAAAAAACAATAGTTTTTATTTAGCGGAAATAAAAACATATAACAATGCTAAACAAAGGATGTCATAGATTTTTTTTGTGTTTCAGGACCACTCCTACCAGAGATCACCCTTTTTAAGAGCCACATGAATCCACGGACCACAAAAATCGACTGTGCGGCTGATACTGAGACAAGCGAGCTGTATGGTACTGTTCCAAAAGGTTATGAAAAGAAAACTCCATCAATACGACATTTTTCCTTCAGAACTCTACTTGTACATGATTGTATTAATGAATATTAATAAAAGTTTTAATGAGAAACTAGTGTTTTGAATTACTGATTATATATTTTAAAAAAATGCTTTTTTTTTAAAAAGCCTTAGAGCTAGAAGCTAAGATATTTTTAAAGCAATGTAGCAATTATTTGAATGTCACTGGAAGGGTTTCTACAAACGGTTACCCTTAGATCCCGTTAAATAACAACAATACAGTTCCTTTTCAGGGTAACTCTCTTACTCTATTGCAATTATTTTTACCCACAATCAGTAAAGATCAGCTTGAAACATATTATAAAATTTCGTTTATACTTTATAAACATTTACAAAGGAAATTGAAATTTTGGCGAAGCACTCTTGTATTAAATTATTGCTTTTGTTACTTGTACCTCCATTACCACTACCTATAATTAATAATCAACAATGAACATCTTGAAATTATTACAGACACGTTAAGAACAACTCGACTTCAAGAATTTATCCAAAGTTGATAGCATTACATTTTCCAAAATTCCTTGAAAGGAAGTCCTGACTTACTAAAAAAAATTCCTAGGGAAGCCCCGATTCCAGAGACCTACATGTAAATACAACGAAAGGGATATGGAGGGGTTCAAACTTTCAACAATACCTTTGGCCCTTCCATGTAGGAATTTATAGGATTTCCAAACAACAGCTGATGGTTATTACATATTGTGAACATTGAATGGTATCTTGGCTCGTGTTTACTGAAATACAATACTCAGAGTTTCAGATATATTTGTTTTATTAACTCGCACTTGGGGTATATTTCCTCTGCCAGTTATTCAGAACTGTATGTGGTTATAAATTATACTAAATTTGATATATACGTAATCAAATATAGGGTTATATCGAATATTTTATATACTATAAAGGTGTGTTTGTCACCACACAATTTTTATATGTATACACCATATGAATAGATTAGAATTATATTAATATAATGATATAGCATTATAAGATATTGTATTTTAGGTTAATTTAGTGCAGATCACATTCAAGTAGTGAAACACTTCGCGATGAGAAAGGGCCTTTAACAGATATTATAATTATTTTTATATTTGTGTTACAAAAAACAAATCGAGTTTGTGACACTCAAACATTATACAGAAAGATAACACAATAGTCATAATCAGCAGTCAATTGCCGATTCTGCATTTTATCTAGACACTGCCATTTAGTCCCATACAATTTGCTCAATCATATTTCTATATATTATACATCGTTTCTATCTGACATTGTGATACACACATGTAAATCGGCACATCTGGATTTTCAATCTGGATTTTGAGGCTCCAAAAACTGGATTTGTTTTTGATCGCCACCCAATCGAATTTCAGTGGGCGTGTTTGGCACTATTTGGTATTCTAAGTAAATCTATTTACATACTCAACATATTACATGATTATACTTTTATGATTTTTTGTCTGTTGATACAAATATTAAGTTTATACACACACGATAAAAAAAATGACTACACTAATAGCTATATTTTAAATAAGTGTAAAAGAGTTATAGCTGAGCTAATTCTTCTAAAACAGTCACCTTTCACATTTCAATTATTTCAGTTTGAAGAGATTATATATGTCTTTTTCAGTCATTCAATATTATTAAACACAAGCTATTTGAAAACGTTGCAACAACTATTCATAAACATAAGCACTATGACAGTTATAATTAACGTACATTAGAAAGTACAATCGATCACAAATAAATGCAGAATCGTTCTGTTCATTAAAATCCACATTTTGCAAATATCGATGAATATATGGCGATATAATATTTCTTAAACAAAACAAAAAATTCACCTTTCCCACTTCACTAAAAACATTATTTGTTATTAATTATATGCCAATTCTATAAACAGAAGTCTTTGAATTCGCACTCACTTTGAATGATTCTGCGTCGTCCCTTTTTATATCTGTTATCAGTGCGGGCACTTCATAAGGAAATCAAGGCTTCAGCGAAATTCACATACATGTAAATTTACCAAGGGTAGTTGTTGATGACGTAGCGTGTATATACTACTGCAATATTAAAAAAAGGTCAATTGATTGACACACAACACGTGAATAAGTTCTAAACATGTGAAGAATAACTTTGGGTATCTGGAACTGTTTTATGTTACGTCAGCCTTGCTGTCAATTAGCAGACTCAACATTTAAATAACGCTATAATTTAGATATGCGGAGAAATAACAATCAATGCCCGAGGCACGAAGTTTTTAAAACATTTGTGTACAGGTAATATAGGATGCTGTTGATTTTTCGTTATGTTGATTTTTTTTTAAATATCGGGAATTCAAGCTGTAAATATCGGGAATCGGGATCAGCCAGTGTTGAAATATCGGGATTTTTTTTAAAATCCGCCGGGATGTCACATGTATGACTTCAGTAACCAGTTTTATGAAATTTGAAGCCACGGATAAACATTTTTCCGCCGAAAACTCTTCCCAAGTGTTTGTGTTGCGATTCAGCAGTTATGTGCAGACACTTTTATCTCAGTTTAATATAACACGATCTAAAAATGTGTATCTAGAATACAATGAGGTTCACAATTGTTTATTAAGCGAGGAACTTGGTTAGCAGTTAAAAAAATTGTCAATTTCCTCTTGTTTGCCCGTTGGAAGCAGCATGTGGTTAGGATTATTAACAAATCGTCTCTTGTGTCAATTACACGAGAAGTGCAAGGCCACACGATAGTTTCCGCATGCGCCTACGCGATAAAGACTTATTTGACTGGTTTAACCAGAATTGAAAATCTAGTGGGTCTCGGTATAAGTATTTGGCAGGTTATAAATCGCATATAAAAGATACATTCATGTCATCACTGTAATAGAACCAATTAAGGAATGAGCATCAGCTGCTTATGTGAAATAAAATCCGAAGTACACACACATTAAATACGCTTCACGATTTTCATTCCTAATGCGTATTTGATTTAAAGCGTGGCATAAATGAACGGCAACAAAAGTTTTGAAAAATAATGGTGCGTATTTAGTTTGCTTTTAAGCGTAAAAATAGCCGATCTACGCAGTTTATCTGGAACTCTGAATACTTATATCTGTACAAATTGTGTGGAACAAAATACACCTGGCACAGTCAATTTTTGCTTTTAAAATGTTCAAAACAGCCCAATGTCCAGTTTCATAAACAAGAAGGTGGTTATAATTAGCACAGTATTTAAACAACAGAATAGGAAACTTCTGAAAATAGCATTGAGTACCGATTCCAGACCCCAATCATTTAGCATGCTTGGAGTAATTGGGCTTTTCCTCTCTCTCACCTATGTTCACTATAATTCCACTCACGATTTTCACGCTAATTTCTTTTCTTAAATCGTAACTTTAGGTGATTCCTAATTGTTGCTTTTAGCATATGAGCCAATTTAATTCCCTCGAATAGATTTTCATATATGTAAGGAGAATTATATTGTATGAAAAACGTCGCTGTCTCTTTTGTATCTGATAATTTTGTGAGATTAAATATAGGGAAAATACATTGGCTGTGTATTTATAAAGATACATTAGTAACAAAATGTTTATCTTTTCTTCTTCTTGTTGAATATTACCTCTCCGGGAATTCAGTGTGGCCTTTAGTGTATTATATTCTGTCTATTCATTTGACTCGCCGGGGATGCATCAAATCCAAACATAAAAATGCTCGCAGACAATATGATACTATGGGTGGAACAAACACGCATTTCCCGCCGATATAACTCGGAGTTTAATACTGTGTGAACACAAGATATTATACAAACAAGTCCTATAACATCACATACTAATATAATATATCGCTAACATGTAATTTACTAATTCAGAATTATTAGTTGCTCAAAAAATTTAATGGCCTTGTTGGATGAGCCCCTCTCACAAAGTATTAAACTCTTGTCAGATTCAATTTTTACGTTTATTTTTAGGCTGTTCATGCGAATTGAAAAATTTTGGTGATCAGTTTCTGCAGCCCAAGATCAATATTTAACAACTACTGAAGGTCATGATTCACCACGTCCCTATGAATGAATAAGTTAAGTTCACTGCAAAGAATTAACGACCATAATTTTTTTACTGAAGATATTGACTGAATTATTATATTTTTAAAAAAACCCTAGTTGCAGAAAAACTTTTATCTTTTTATCTTTGAAACTTCTGGTTTGCTGAATATATTCAATAATTCATTTGATAAACTTGGAGATCTATCATAATTTAACCATGAAATCTAGTATGATTTGTTGAGACTATTATTCAACATAACCTGACTTTGAGAAACTATAATTAAAAATTTCTGTGTCTTCAGAAAATTGGTTCGCAAATGAAGTATTCAGTAACACAACAGCTAAAACTTAAAAATCTACACATCCATTAGGTGTCAATCATAATTGAATGAGTTAACCTGAGTCATGACACCATAACCATAGAATCATGTAAGCTCTTGTGAACTTAGATAAATTTGTTACTAGTGTTAATATACGTTTCAGATTAATTGAATATGATAATGTAAGTTCTTATCTCAACTGGACAATTCTCTCTTTGGTTATGACAGTTGTCCCACATAAATAACGAACAAAAAATGAAATTGAAATGAAAATATAATATGTATAACAAAATTTTCTCTATATATATATGTATTTTTATAGATAATTTTATATAGGCTGTCATTTCTTGTGATTTAAATAAAGTAAACTCATTTGTATCATATGCTTATGTATTTTTGTTTCCTAGTCAATATAGTTACATATTGGTATTGAGCAATTTTAGACTTTCCCAGGGATATAATGTGGGAAAGGGCACCCTCTCATTCTCATGTATACTTTTTTTTCCTATAAGAGTGATGTGTTTACTTCTGCGAGATTTCGAATAGCTATCAGTACGACCACAAATTTAATAGCTGTTGATAGATTCCTTTGAAACTTTTTTTTTAAAATAACACTAATATATATGAACAAGTACAAAAAGGGAGATGCCTCGCTTGTTCTTTACAAATTGACCACCCCCCTCAAAACCACTACACCACTCTTCTTTCTTTTGCCTCTCTCTCCCCCCTTCTCCTTATCAAGGAATGAAGCCGGTCAACACAACAAAACAACAGATACTTGAACGATTAATAGAGGTTCAGCATAGGTCAGACCCAAGCCTGCGCAATCCCGCAGTCCCTCGAATCAGGATCAATGCTGTTCGTATCAGTTTTCAACTTATACTTGTAATATAGTGCGTATCTATAACGAGATACACAAGACATGGATCTCTGATGCAGAGGTGCAGCGGAGATGACGCAGTGAGAATCTGTGATTCATATTGCTGGGGTTTCGCAACAGGATCTTAAAGTTTGGTTTATTGTCGTGCTAGACCGCAAATCAATTTTGTCATTTATTAAATTTGTGGTGGTAATCTATACAATGGAAAATTTACAGTCACAGAGGTCAAAATATCGCCCTGAAATGATAAATAAAAAAGTGCAAGCCTTACCAGGAATCAACCTAAGAATATCATTTGACATTTGTCAGTGCTTCATAGTTACTGCAAGGCTAGACATTAACTTTGAATCAAGGTTGTCACTGGTCGGGCAAGTAGTTTTTAAACTTAACTTGCCCGTGAAGCCTATAGACTTTACTTGTCCTGACCCTAAAAATGGTAAAATGTACATATTTTAATCAGAGAAACACAAACAAGCATACAATAAATTTATTTTTTTTGATATATTAGTAGTTTATTCGTATAGAAAACAATCGAGTTTCAATCCTGTTTATTCAAATGTGAATATAACTACGGTCCAATAGTACATACTTGAATTGATTATAAAAAGCGAAACGGAAGGAAAAATATGAAGCATAGCGCCGCGGGTAAGGAAATTCCCAGTTCAAACTGCATCAAGTCCACATAGGACCAGATTGAATCGAGACTCCTTCGTTAGGCTAAGTAATAATCGTATGTTTATATCTAATGATTAAACAATAAATTATTTTTATGAAAAACTTTATTTAATCTCAATTAAATATTCTTTACATGTCACTATAGAAAATTATACTATCATATTTTCATGATAAATCTTTACATGCCAACAGGAGAATATAAAAACAAACAGTGTAACCCGGGAATTACCATATTGTACAAAATTAGGATTATCCAAATTGAACAAAGATAGTCTAATTATTAGAACAGAGAATTCCTTTACGGGCGGCATGCTCATATTTGCTTCCGTTTACCTATATCCCCAATAATGTACATTGAACCGAGTATATTCACAATTATTTCAAGATTTATACTAAAATTTAATAGGTAGCTACTCTTTTGTTGGGAGATTTGTCCCTTTCTCCATAAATTTGAAAGATGTTTATTTCTATTTCATTTCTTGTCGCTCATTTGTCATGATGCTCTTTTTTTCCTTGCCCTGGTCGGACAGTGCTCCTTAATTTACAACAAAACTGAATGCTCCGTTACCAAACTTTTTTAGTTGTCCCGGGCAGTCCGGACAACCGTTATGTCGAGGCCCTAGTCAAATTTGATGATATATTGTGTCAAATACTCTGTCATTTTAAATTAATAAGACGATAATTTCTTGTCGCTTATTAATTAAGTCAAGCCACAATAAGTTGAATAACATCAAGTGATGCTATTAAAGTAAACAATCAGGATATTAAATAGTCTAATACTAGTGACATTTTGTTCACCAAACAACACTACTTTGGTTGAGAATAAACTGTAACACTTACTGATATTGGGAGATTAAACTCACACGGACCAGACCAAAATCAGTGTTTCGAGAGGGCATATTTTTTTCATTTTATTTTGTTTTAATCAGTTATTTTTGATGAAAACTTCAACATTATAAAAAAATTCAGCTATCTTAGATATTAAGCCGTTCGGACGATAAAAGTTCATTTTAAAACAGAACGGCGGGTAATTTTGATGAGGAACCCTGGAAGAGGGACAGTAAAAAGAAAGAGATATTTTTTTAAACGCGCGACGCGAGTAAGAATAATTCCGGCTCTTTGTTTTTAATATCTTCTATTAAAATGAGTAAGTTAAACACGTAAAATAACATGTTAGACATTTCAATTATTTCTTTGCAGTTCATTTATGTCAAATAAAAAATATTTGTACCAAAACTGTTGAGCATTAATGCAATAATGAATATCAATGATAACACAATATTTTTAATAAATAGCAACTATATGTAACAATAACATTTTATAAATCATTTTTACGTAAAAACACAATGCATTATCATTTATTAACGTATAACGAAAATATGAAGTTAAAAAATTTAGTGATTCAAAGGAATACATTTATTTGCTTACATATAAACAGAGTGAGAGAAGAAACAATATTTTTATTGTATTCGCATATCAATTCCCTTGGACACAGTTATTATACCTATGAAGGATTACCTTATTTGTATATAATCAGATACCTATATTTTCTTGTGATTATTGCAAGATACAGGTGGAGTCTCCTCAGATGTTTATCTATAAATGTATACGTAAATCTCGGTTGTGCCTTTAGCGGGTAGCGGTCAAGTTTATATGCTGTTTTAGTAATTTTTTCATCTGTGCGGGAGTCCTGCATATATATTAAGAGAGAACATAACTGCTCGCACGATGCGCACGACATTGGAGGATTCCCCGTACTTCTTTATAGCATGTTTTCGTAACAAACAGGTAAAAGTTCTGTGTTATTTTTATTAATGCCCTGAAAGGGCAATATTAAATGTTTATATTTTTCCCCCTGGCTCGTCAAAGTTCTGTCTGTCGTTTCCGTACTCGTTTTAACAGCGTGATTTTTAACAGTGAACTCGTTTTAACAGTGAATTTCTTACACATAAATAAGCTGCTTGCAAAACCGCTTAGCAAATCTTGATTTTCCGGTCATCAACTTTAAGTTCCTTTGCCCACAAATAGCTTAAAACTTCACATAGGAATGATTAGTCCATATATGGGTAAAAAGACCCTATTGATTTTTGGGTAAAAAGGTCAAAGGTCAAGAGTATCACTATTACCTTTCAAACTGAAAACGGTGTTTTCACAGAAGTGCATAACTATAGCGATTATCCATATTGGATCGACCCAAAAAGTAAACAAAGGTTCAACTTGATAGATAGAATTGTCCATGATTGGAAACAAAGAACGATGCTATTTTGATTTTGGGGTCACAAGGTCAAAGGTCAAGGTCACTATGACCTTGATACTGAAAACAGTTTCGGGAGCATAACTTAATTCCAATTGGCCACATTGTTTTCAAACTTCAATAGGAATGATTGTCCATATTGGGTAGAAGACCCCTATTGAATTTTGGGGTCAAAAGGTCAAAGGTCAAGGTCACTATACCTTATAACTGAAAACAGTTTCCAGAGCATAACTTAAGTTCCATTCGACCCACAATGTTCAAACTTCATAGGATGATTGTCCATATTGGGAAGAAGACCCCTATTGATTTTGGGGTCACAAGGTCAAAGGTCAAGGTCACTATGACCTTGATACTGAAAACAGTTTCCGGAGCATAACTTAAGTTCCAATTGGCCCACAATGTTCAAACTACATAGGATGATTGTCCATATTGGGTAGAAGACCCTATTGATTTTGGGCGTCAAAGGTCAAAGGTCAAGGTCACTATTACCTTATAACTGAAAACAGTTTCCAGAGCATAACTTAAATTCCATTCGACCCACAATGTTCAAACTTCATAGGATGATTGTCCATATTGGGTAGAAGACCCCTATTGATTTTGGGGTCACAAGGTCAAAGGTGAAGGTCACTATCACATTGATACTGAAAAATATGTTTCCACGCATAACTTAAGTTCCATTTGACCCACAATGTTCAAACTTCATAGGATGATTGTCCATATTGGGTAGAAGACCCCTGTTGATTTTGGGGTCAAAAGGTCAAAGGTGAAGGTCCACTATTACCTTGATACTGAAAACAGTTGCCGGAGCATATGTTAAGTTCCATTTGGCCCACAATGTTCAAACTTCATAGGATGATTGTCCATATTGGGTAGAAGACCCCTATTGATTTTGGGGTCAAAAGGTCAACGGTTAAGGTCATCCTTACTAAAAAAAAAAATACTTTCGGGCATATAATGCTCCGCCTAGCGGTGCTCTTGTTTAAATATCTTACCAAACTTGACAAAACTTCCAGATATTGTCGAATTCCAGCGATAGTATGAGATGGTGAGCTTGATTATATTAAAAATTCCGATCACTCGATTTTATTATAAAGAGCCGAGTTTATCAACCAGCCGAAGTTATCTCCCAAACCAGTATATATATTAATGTATAAAGAGTGTATAAAGCTGAAGCTGATGAAATTTTGTATTGAAAAAAAGAAAGAAAAGGTAAAATTATTTTGTTTTCGTAGCCTCATGGTTGAATGTCTATGTAATTAAATATAATCGAATATAGTACATAAACAAAATAAAATGTTCCAGTACAAAACATTTGGCAGCTTTTTTTAAAAATAGGTTTGGCTATGATGCCCTTGCTTTCAATAAAATATACTGACAAATGTCTTTCATTCTGTTCTTTATTAATAAATTATTAATAATCACAATAAAATAACTTTACATTTCACTGACAGCAAAATATATAGCTGTATACACTTTAAGGCTGATTATTTTTGAACTTTTGCAGTGTAGAAAAATGATTTATTTGATTTCATTATTGATTTCTAAATTTCCGGATGAATAAATTATATTTTCAGAAAAAAAATTATTTAAGTAATTTTAACATGTAAATTATATATTGTTGTGCTTGCTTTAAGACCAAAAAATGTTCAGTTTCAGTCCCTGTTGCCTACTATAAACTTAGGCCCATTTATTATGCTCCAGGAATGCTTTTGTTTTTATTTCCCTAAATCTTTTTATTTTTAGTGTCTTAATATATAATATATTTTAGAATATATGTTACAGTTTCCTAAAAAAAGATACTTATTGGCCTATTACCTGAACCTTCTTTTGTGTCTCTTGCTTTTTGGCAATTGGTAAAGATTTAGTGATTTATTATTCTGTATGGAAGTCAAAAAACTACTTTCTTTGCATGCATTCATAACAAATGATTTAACATTCAGTGCTACTTTCTTCAGGCTATAAGCATCTAACATACATAAAACCATTAAAAAATGTTATAAAATCATGTTTGCCCCTTAAATGCCCTTTCTAAAGGAGGTGAATATTTTTTTTTCTGAGACATAATCATGAAAATGTTCCTTTAAGTAAATGTTGACCCTAGCTGTTTGTATTTAACTTCGGACTAAATGCACATGTATTGTTTAATTTATTGTTAAACTTGAAGTAAGTATACTTTACTGTACATACACTGCATTATCAGGGTGACTAATTCATGACACATTTTTGCTACCCTTGTTTGTAAATATACCTTGCAACACATTCCTTGGACATTCTTAATTTTCTATGCAAACAATAGCTGGTCTCACATCTAAATCAGTGACACAGCAGTCACTAGTAAGTTGAACCATTGTATTTCCCGTAATTTGGACGACCAGTCAAACAGAAAAAGTTTCATTCTGATAAGAAAATCATTCAGCCGTTACACTTGGTTGTGTGTTTACATGCAATTATGTCACGTTATTTGTTATTTTACCTTTTATATCTCGTCTGATCAATAAAATTGTCACAAAGGGAAGTAGGTAATTGATAGTTTTATAGTATAATAGCTTTGATTGTTGTCTTAGCCAGACACCTGTTTACTTAACAAGCTTACATCATACTAAAAGAAATCATACGATTATTTCAAATTTATATACATGCAGAAGTTAAGTTAGGTTAGCCATTATGTTTTAAATTATTTTGATTACATCATAATTCATACTAAAGAAATCATACGATTATTTCAAATTTTATACATAACTTACGTTAGGTTTACATTTTATTCTGTTCATTGTGTGTTTGTTTACATGTACGTCATGTGAAAAATAAACTTTAAAGGCACGGTATGATTCAGTATGGCAGGAAGTGTGGGAAAAAATGACATTTGAAACTTCTTGTATTATAATGATATCTATTTTGTGTCTTTAACAATATTGTTAAAGATTAAAAAATTGAAGGAAATTTTTATGAAACTTCATGACTTGTTAGTACTGACTGACATTCCCGACTGTGTTTGATTGTAATCGGTTATCACATACCGAATCTATAGAAACAATAAGGTTTAATAAGGAAGATTTTTTTATTTTTTTTATTTTTTAAAAAGTAGTAAAATATAACTGTGCTATTTACAGATATTAAAGAAATAATGATTAGATATTAAACAAATAATGATGTATAATGATATATTAAAATTATTTAATACATTATGCATTTACAGACAAGTAGGTTAGTTAAAACATATTTTATTTCCCAGTATATATATATATACATGTTTCAATTTACAATATACACAAAATGCATTTCATATACATTGTATTCTTAAAACAACAGGATTTGAATGAAAGACACAGTGTCTTATGAAATTCTTCTTTTAAGTAGGTTGAAAGGTAAAGGTCAAAGCATAGAGTCTATGGCAATAATACTATTTAATTTGATTGAGGCACAATAGTATTTCAGGGTATTTAATGCAAACATACATGTATTTCTATCCATTTCAAAAGATTCAAAAGAAGATAAGATTTAGTAGTCACAGACCTTGGCTTGTTGGTAATTTTCTTAGGATAAGGCATTTTAGGCAATAAAGTCACTACATTTCAAGCTTTTTGCTCCTTAATTTTGTATCTTTACATAAATTGACAAGAAAACTGGGATAATCACTTAACAGTCATACCCTCCTTAAAACAAAATAGAACTGTTCTTCTTTTTTCCTCAGTACTGACTGTGAACATGACCTGATCCCCAGAATTGGGAATTTTTACGATGTTTTAGACAAATTGGGAAAAACAGTATTTAACAATAGCCTCCAATAAACACAAAATTCAATTTATTGCTAAAACTATGGTAAACTGCCATTTCCTGTTACCCTGCTCCACCCTTAGGACATTTGTCGTCCACTCTAAAAATGAATCACTGTACATTGTACGGCACCTCTCAAGTGGACATTGGCCCACCCTAGTCTCACACTGTTTGGACTTTTGCTAAATTCGGATCAGTTGTATTGTTAAATTTTGTACATTTGTTATTATGTATTGGAAGCCATGAATTAATTTTCCACCGTGCTTGAAAACAGTGTTCTAAGAATCCAGTTGCTTCAATGACAGTATGTTTTATTTTATATTTCAGTATTCCACCTGGAGTTTAATATGGCTTGGTTGGAACATATTTGTTATTTGCCTTTATTTGGAAGTAGGGGTGCTAAACCGGGTAAGTACATGTAGTTCAGTTCCCATTGGAGCAAACAAGTAAAACACAATTTTCTTTATACTTTCTTGATTTCATTCATTAAAATTAACAAAAAAAAAAGATTTAAATTTCAGGTTAATTCAGAAGTATTGTGATTTCACAGTTTCTCGCATTTTGAATTTGTTCACTAATTAGGGGAGAAAATGGGTAAGCAGCCAAACTGCTTAGTCAGTAAACCAGCATATCAGTTTTCAAAGGATCTCTGGTTCAAAACCCTGTCATGCTGCAGGATATTTTTCTTATCCTTCTGTCGTAACACTTGCTATCACCAATGATTTTGTACAAATTAGACTTGGCCTTTTTTATATGCAAAAACGAAAATTTTAATGCCATATTTAAAACATTGTCTTAGGATCGTCAGATGTATATTTTGAGTATTGGTACCAAGAGTAAAAGTTGGTGGTTAGAGCACGGGATAGGATGTAAGATCAGCAATGATTCATGGGTAGAGGATGACTCGTCTAACGCAGGACGTAAAATACCGCCTGAAGAGTTTGTCGAAGGGTGCATACTTGCATACTACTATGTGGAAGTTATACATGCAGGCGTGCAGTGTTTGTTGGCGGTAAGTGTATACATGTTTAGTTTATACAAATTTACTTTTGTTTGATTGTGTTGGAAGATATAAGCTTATTTGAATCACTCTTGAATCCATTCCTGGAACCAACCAGTACTAAGCAATGAATGTAAAGTTTTTTCCTCAAGTTAACAACGACTTGCCCCTGACAGGGTTTGAACCCCTGTGCTCAGTAATCCTTAGATTACTAGTCTGATGTGTTAACCTCTCGGCCAATGTCGCCATGTATATTCAACTGAAAATGTAACTTGTAATAGTAAATAGAAATGATTGTTATAGTTGAACTATTTTGGGTGCCATCTGTAAATGGAACAGAAGAGAACAATTAACTTCATTATGTTACAATATATAATGGTAGTGATGTTGGTAGTTTACCCTCTGTATCAAGGCCGTAAGCCTCATTGAAATTACCAGTGCACAGTTCAACCTGTATTAACTGATCCTCTATATATAACAGAAATAGCTCCTAAGTGTCTATTTAGATAGCATGCCTGTGTTGTGAAAGTTTCTGTCTGTTGTGCCAAGGGTTTTTAAAGATCATATGGAATTACTTATTAATAGGTTTAACTACAGTATAGTATCCAGTTAAATGACAGACGGCTACTATTATTGCTTTTGATAACAGTTAACTGGTCTCCTGTTTGGCATTTGGATATGGCAGTCAGTGTCTGCTTCTTGCTACTTTTATATTGATCTTGACTGAATCTGTTCTAAGAGTCTGTATTATTTTTGAATTCTAGCCATGTGTGTCCATCTTAAACCATAAGCATCTTTTCATGTATTTCTTAGGAAAATAAAATATTGTATCAATAATTCATAGATTATTATGCAGATAAACATAAGGTTGTATATACATTGATGAGATATCTACTTACAGTTGACTGGTTTTGTGTTCACACTTATGGCTATATACATCTACAGCGAGGAGCAGGAACCTTGTAAGTATCCAGCTAGAACTTACGTTAGTCCTAAAGACTATCCTTCTACCCACTATGCCTCACTCGAGGCTGTCCAACACGCCAGGAACAGCTGGGGTCAGCCTACATTTGTTACATATGCAGATTCCATGGAGTGGTCTAAAGGAGAGGAAGTGGAAAAATGTTCCAGTTATGACCAGTCTGGTGCCTCTGGCAACCAGACTGGGTATGGATATAGAATTAGTGATAACCAGTCTGTGATAGATATTGGGGACCAGTCCATGTCAGGGGGAGTGAACTCCTATAGTGTTTCAAAGGGAGGCAATCCTTACAATGAGTACATGACTGGTTCCACTAGAATGAGGAATTGTGAAAATGGGACAGTAGATCAGTCTATTTACAGTTCAAGGGCATATAACTCTGGCGGTCTTTGGGCACATAACCCACATGGCGATGGTTGTGAGAATATATCAGCTGTGTGAATGACAATATCATGTTGCACTTTAATCACTCCGCTTGCTAAGGTGTGTGAGGGTTATTGTATCTCTATCTTTTTCATCTTTTCACAAAGCATGCTCATTTTATTAAAGGCACACAGAGGGCGTATTGCAACACTGTCAAGGCTAGTTCTTTCAGTTCTCCTAGTTTTGACAGTGTTACTTTATTGCCTTAAAATAATAAATCATTGTAATCAACAGATTCTGTGGAATTCTGTATTCTTAAATGCAATTTTACCTTCTTTATCTTGAGTATGTATTCACTTTGATGTCAGCGTCACACATGGTTAAGTTTTTGCATGCAAGTTTGTATCTCCGAAAATACTGATGGGAAACTACCCACACTTATTTGATAGCATAAAAGGAGGCCATTGTCCAAGGCCCATAACTTTAACTTTGGATTTTCACATAATTATGGCCCTTTTTGAACATACAAATTCTAGTTTACCCAGGCTCTTGTTTTACTCTTGTTTTACTATCAACCACTGAGAATAGTTAAGCATGCTATCATATCTTCCCTGGTGTTAACCTGACTGAAACATTTTTAACAGTATCTTAGTAGATTAGTTTTATAGTAAAAAAGTCAAATTGCATATTAGAATACAGTTTTTAACAGAGATCTTTGTCGTAATTGTCTGTTTTTCTTTATGAGGCTTATTAACAAGATACATCAAGTATTATGAATAATAAGAAACAAATTAATTACATGATTTACATATAAAATAAATATTGTTCTCTGCTATTTGCCTGACATTTTGTTATATAGTTTTCACAATGTGCCCGGCTTTGAATTGAGAACTAGCTGGCAATGTTAATTGAAAGAATTTCAATTTCAAAGTTTGAAAAAAAAGAGCAGCCAATAGTCGAGTATATAAAGCATGGTCAGACTGGCTTAATGTTCTGATTGCATACAAATAGTCATCACTAAAATTTACAAGATTCAAACAGTCCTTTATAAATGTTATAAATTGAAATAACTTAACAATGTAATTGATTGTCAAAATAAATAACTTAGCATACATTATGTGAAAATATGAAGCATGCTTTGTGGGGAGTTAACTCTAACCAAGATAACATTCTTTTTAACTCTAATTACCTCCCCCTTATTCCATTTATATTACATAACATTTTATTTATTCTGTAATAACTTTTATCTTATATATACTATGTAGATTATTTTGCTAGTTAATCATATAGTTACTAATAAATGTATCCTGTAGTTTTAAATCATGTCTTAGAAATGTAGTGTTCTTCTCTATGTATAACAAAATGTTAAAGTGATTATAAATGCATATATGTATTATAATTATTAATAGTATTATGCATAGTATGTTAATAGCAGCTAATCATAGCTAAACAAAGAGGTAGGAATGCTGTTTACAGATTGTTTCAAGTCTGCGACAGAAGTCTGGTGTAAAAGAAAAACCCTAAATATTATCTAATACCTTTTTTGTTTGGTGCTATGTTTTAAATATACTTGTCCAGCTTCAATTGGAATGCTCCATTTTCAATTATAAGGGATATCATGATGAAAGTATAAAGATTCTCAGCTGACTGTATAGAACCCTATAAGACTGCACGGATGTGCACGCTGGCCTGGCTCTACACTCGTAACTGGCGGCCAAGTCCAATCACTTTTGGTTTCCAGGGATTTTATTTGGCTTATTTTATAACTGATATTTGGTCATATTCCCAATTGAAAATAGTATATTATTTTCCAAATCCACAGGATATATTCCCAATTGAAAGTTACAAAATGAAAAAATCTTTGAAAATATGGACTTCACTTTTAAGTGATGCTTAAATGTTTGAAGTTGCCATCCTAGACAGTGATTGTTTGCATTCATTTAATCTCTGCAAAATTTCAGTCATGCATTTTTTCCCAATTTTAACAAAACATTGCTGAAATTCCCAATTCCATCGGTATGGGTCATGTTCCTAAAATACTGGGAAAATTTGTTGGTTTCTGCAGGTTAATGGTTAAATATAGTTGACATTTTCCTAGTTTGTAATGTCTCAGTAATTGTTTACTTTTAGATACGTGTGATAACAATATTGAATGTAAAGATATAAAGTGACATTTACACAAGCTGTTAAATAGAGAGAAATATAGCAATGGGAGTATTGATTCTCTGCTATCATTTCTAAAGCGCCTTAAATAAGGTGATTTGCAGAAAGAATTATGGATTTAATGAATAATAACAATACTGCGAAAATAAGTTGTGAAACAAATTAAATATATTGTTTATAACTTTTTTCCTCAAAGTTATTGAAAGGTTACCATCATATTACAAATTTCTTGTTAAAGTTTTACTTTTTAAGTGAATGATTTTTTAAACTTCCTTGTTTTTGTATGTAAGAGAATAATTAATCTGAGATTGACTTTAATTTAGTTTTTACTATCACTATCTCTTTAGACCCTGAAGTCCATCACTATAATGTTCCATTTATTTTAATACTTATTAATATTTGTACAAAAAGAATTTGTTGTTTAAATCCTTAAATTAAAGACAAAGTCATAACTTCTAATATTACTTTTAAACCTTGTATATTGGATTAATAGTTGTTTCTTAACCTAACCCTCATGTGTAAGTGAATTTTCGTTTAGTTAATTTCAGAAAATTGCTTTTAGTATCCACTATTTAATTGTCAAGGTACACAACTCTTACAGGTATTTTCAGGGACCTGCATGCTCGCACATAAACTGTCGTTACTAGAAATATTTAAACTAACAAGTTTATTTACCAGTATTTTTTGGCATGCGGATATTGACTCTTTGAAAGTTTTTTAGATGTTTTTTTATGTTTTATTTTTATTTCAGCTGCTTCGAATGCTAATGATGAACTTGAGTTTGTAAAGATGCATACATTAACGCGAGGAAATACAGAACTTAATTCTACACCGTCTCACGCTGCCTCGAACCCCGGTTACGAGGCGGACACCCAGTCTACACATACACGTACCACACATACGGAATATCAGAACGATTATCCGACACTAGACAGACCACCTAGTTACGAGACCAGCATGAGAAACACTAAACAAGCTAATGTAAACAATTGTTACGGCTCAGACCGTCAGAGTGTTCGAAGTGCTAGGAGTGCGAGAAGTGCACGTAGTACGAGATCAAAAGCAAGCGTCAGATCTAAACGACGTCAAGAACAGCGGCAGGAAAGACGGGAAGATTTGCCGTGGGTTCAAATCACGCCCTCAGCAAGTAATCTCCATTCTGATCAAGCTGCTGCGTACGGTCATTTTCCACACTTACAATAGAGCTAGTGTATTATGTTTTTCTTTAAGGTATTCAATTGCCTGCAATAAAGTGTTGAATGTGTCGGTACTATTTCAGTATACAGAGATCATAAACTTTTGTGGTTTAGTGTATCACCCAGACATGAATTGTTTCAATAATTGTCATCAGTTTTAACTTGTTGTAGATCTACCTATATTGCAGGCAGTTGAGTAATCTGATTTAGTTTATTTTTTGAATATTTTAAATAGTTTTTCTTTAGTTTTGTTATTAATGAGATATATTGTTATTTTAAAACAAGTGAAAAATGCATCAAACAGCGCCAAGCTCTTGACTTTCTGTATTAATTCTTCAAACAAGGACTTCTCTGATCATTTAAAACTAAATGTTTCATGAAATTGTACATAAGGAGTGAAAGTGAAATTAGTTGATATATATCTCACAATGGATGGCACGATATAAACTATTATATTGATACCGATCTACCATTGGTCAGTCTGATTGCTCATGCAAATTAATAATTTAACACAAATCTTGTTAACATTTTTGAGCTCAATATGGAATATTAACAATCTTCATTTAAAAAAATATCTTCTTTTATACAACTTCTATTGTTCTCATTTACAACTTCTACTCAAATTGTACGTTTATATAAATTAAATACTGTATACATTTCAAAATTCAGCTCATTGTATTCTTTTGTAACAATTTGCTTTTTAAGTTTGTGTTCTTATTATGTTAATTTATTATATACCTGTATGTTTTCTATTGAAGTTACTGTCATAATTCAGCCTGGATGATATTTTCTGTATTTCTCACCTTCATAATGTTGCTCTTTACATTACAAATAAGTATTGATAAAAAAATTCCGTCAGTTTGTTGTACACATTTTACAGATTATGTACAAAAATTTACACGAGTTCGCTATTCTGACAGGATATATGACACCTGGTGATAGTGTCAAATTGTATTCACACATGACTTGCAGGTATGTGAGAATACCAATGTATAACTTGGCACAATCAACTGCAGCTAAATAACCAATCAGGATAACACGCTTGTGTAATATTTTCTGTACATTAGTACAAGCCTTTCTTGAAGTGGTGCGTAATTTGTCATCTCAGTGCAGAACTATTGTATATGCATATAAGATAAGATTTAAATACACCAGTATTGTGCAGTATCTATATGTTACCAGTCAGTAAGTCCCAGTTAATGAGATTTTATTATGTATTCTTAGGTCCTTCAGAATTTTTCATCAGCATCAGAGTATTAATGATATATTCTGGTTTTGTTGTTTCTTCCGTCGTTTAGTTTTACAAACAGTTCATATAACATCTGCATTTATTTGGTGTTTTTGATACCCGTCATGTACCTCTTACCTTTGCTGTGGAGTGTCTGGTTGATTGGGGTCAAGGTCACTGTGGCTTACACTTTCCATCATGTTTTGGCGTTGTAAAATTTTTATTCAGAAGCATTCAGCTGGGTAGATGATATATACTTATATGTAAAATGTATCAAAATGTTTCATGTTGTGATAATAGGAGGTGTAACTGTAATGTGTTTTACTGTAACATGTGTTACTGTAATGTGTTTTACTGTAACATGTGTTACTGTAATGTGTGTTACTGTAACATGGGTTCCTGTAATGTGTGTAACTGTAACAGGTGTTACTGTAATGTATCTTACTGTAATGTGTGCTACTGTAACATGTGTTACTGTAATGTGTGTTACTGTAATGTGTGTTCCTGTAAAGTGTGTTACTGTAACATGGGTTCCTGTAATGTGTGTAACTGTAACAGGTGTTACTGTAATGTGTGTTACTGTAACATGTGTTCCTGTAATGTGTGTTACTGTAACAGGTGTACTGTAATGTGTGCTACTGTAACATGTGTTACTGTAATGTGTGTTACTGTAATGTGTGTTCCTGTAATGTGTGTTACTGTAACATGGGTTCCTGTAATGTGTGTAACTGTAACAGGTGTTACTGTAATGTATCTTACTGTAACATGTGTTACTGTAACATGTGTTACTGTACCATGTGCTACTGTAACTATGTTACTGTAACATGTGTTACTGTTCCATGTGCTACTGTAACATGTGTTACTGTAATGTGTGTTACTGTAATGTGTGTTACTGTAACTTGTGTTACTGTACCATGTGTTACTGTTACATGATGTCTGTTATTGATTCTGTTGTCATGACGATGCTAGACTATCATGTCTACTGTCATTTGGTGATTATTTTGTATCTGATTTAATGTAAGCTTATTATATAAGAAGATTAAATGTCGCAAAAAATCTGTGCTCTCTATCTAGCAGAAATGTATTCCTGAAATAAATGTTGTTTTTATGTAAATCAGAATTATGCATCTTTTCAATTCAATGATTAAACAGGTTTCTCAAAGCTGTTACTGCATGTGGTGCATTGCTGGTTTCTTGTTTCTTTTGCAACATTATTTTTCAAAAACATATACATGATACAGTAAGGCACTTTGATTAAGAGTCTCATTTCACTCGCTTGTTAAATTTGTTATCTTATTTATGTGGTTTTCCTTTGATATTTTTAGTCCTTTCCTATAAAAAATAACAACAAAAATTAAGCTTTAGACTAGTAATTAACTGGTCAAAATGTCAAATTAAACGATTATAGTCACTTTTGAATTACATGTATAACACAAACAACCTTGGAGGGAAAAAACTTGTGTTAAATGGTACACTCTACCAAACTCATTCAGTTTTAAATTAAGTTTAAAAAAAAGTGCAGATTGAAGCTAGGTCAAAATGTGCAGAATAGAGGTCTATATATACAGACGGACACATATAAAACATGAAATTATTCATTGATATTGTAATGAATGGCTGAAAGAATGGTTGGTAAGAGTGCTAAAAGTTCTTTTAATGCCAAAATTGTACAAAAGGTCTTGTAAAAAAAATTGCTTATTAAATAGTTGATGTTCTTTGGAGAATTTTGAAGTACTTGTACATGTGCATTGTATATGGGAGATTGATTTTATCACTCTATACTGTCAGACAGTCCATATGTTAGATCTCAATATCTTTACAGATTATCTTAACTGGATGATTGCACAATTGAAATAGTATGACTTATTTATACACCCCCCTCCCCCCACACACAACAAAAGCAACAGTTTCGGCCTATTCCTGGAGACTCATAAAGTTAACTATATTTTCATATTCTTGTTGTTTGTAGAAAAAAAAGAAAATGTTTTTTCACATAACACTTGGAGGACTGAAAGAAATCTCATGTTTTTGAATTGCCCTATACTGAATTGCATTTTCTCTAATAAATCAAGGTTTATTTTTTTTAGTATACATACTAAAGGAAAAATAAAACATAACAGCCATAACCATCTTGAATCATTCATAGAAATATAAGCAATGTAAGCAATTAGATATTCAAAACTGGGAAATAATCAGTTATGCTATTAATTAAAAAAAACCCCAAAAAACCCTCACTCATCTGATTATTATAAATAATTTGTGTGACAGATTTTTGCTTAAAAGAACACTCCTTGCATACATGCATTATCAGTGTTGAATGTTTATGATGGTATGTATTTTTATGAAAATGGAAATAGTGGACCAGTCTTAAAATGTTACTCATCCATTGGCTGATTCAAATTCAGTCATCAGAATCGACCAATAAAAAAGATGTGTTCCAGACTGGTCCTCAATTTCTAGTTTGATTTTCTTGAGTCCTGTATTGATGTGTATAGCACAATTTAACTGAGGACTGGTTTCATTTCTACCAAATTAGAACAATGCAATTGTAGATCTCATAATTAACCTTATTTCATACAATTCATATAAAAGAAACAAACTTGCAATTTTTATTTATATTGAAATGTGTTAACATATATTTAACATTAAGGTTTATCATGTTATGTAATTAAATGGTAAAATTGAATGATAAAATGTTTGCTTGTATTTTTCTCTGTATTTAAATTCCTTCTTATTGTGAATTAAAGTTATCAACATAAATTATCATTTATAACTTATCATGCTAAGAATGCCAATTTGACATAGTATCATAAAATGTCTACAAGTTTTCTGAGAGTATTCTATTACAGGTTGATATTTAACGTTTAATCTTTAGTCTAGTTAAAAAAATCACCAGCAGTTCCAGTACTTTACAAGTATAGAAATTATCTGTTCAAATAATGGATAAATTTGAATAATTGAACCTTATGTTAAGACAAATTAATTTCTTCTTCAAGGATTTAACAGTACTAGTGTTATATATAAGAAACATTGAAATATTACTAGAATATCTTAAGTACTTCGTGTATAAAATAGGTTTATAGCTCTTACACATGAGAAATGCAGCCATTAATGGTTTATTAAAGGCACATTATGTCTCCAAAAGTGATAATTTTTTCAATTCTTTAGAATTGCCAACACAACTAAAGATGCAAAAGATAGTTCATGTATATGTATGTAGCAAATATGTATGCTATTGAAAACTGTAACAAGATACCAAAAATAAATAGTTTTTGAGAAATAAAAATCTAATTTTCATTTCTGAGACAAACATGGCACTTTAAATTTTGTATTTTACAATTTAGTTATTCACCTATTCAAACTGTATGTTTAGTATAGATACATGTATCAACATGCATTTTAAGTAAAAGAAGAAATAATGTACAATTGAATCAATGCAAGTTTGTGTATTGTCTCTTTTTAGGTTATATATGTAATAATAGTACATGTATTGTTTAAAAAATGTATATGTTGACCAAGTTATTATTATTATTGTGAGTAATGTTTAAGCGGCTTTCAGCTTTTCTAAAAGTTAAATACCGCTGAGAAAACCGGACAAAACCCTCGGTCCGAAAGCTGTCCAGTTTTCTCAACTTTCGCTGTATGTTATTTTAGATGAACGGTTTCATAAAATGGTCAGATTAAAAGAATGAATGTGTAAAATAAAATTTGCCGTCAATGGAATACAAAAACAAAAGGGAAACCCCTCGATAACTGGTCCGCTCTCTATATGTAAATTAGTAAACTGTTTCCCGATCTTCTATTTTTAGAAACAAACCCTATAAATAGCTCTTGGGACACTGTTTTGAGGAAGTCCTAACAAGTGAAATGATGCACTTTCCTAAGATAAAGTTACTGACACACTTAGTTAGAAACAACACAGAATTGTTTTTCGAGCTGAAGGCTGCTTTAAGAGTTTGAACAGCTTGTATAAGTTTGAAAGACATTAAGTTATATCTGTCTCCTGTTGTAAGATGGTTTGTGACAGAAAATATAAAGTTTTAATTTTGTCAAAGCCCATGCACTGGGAACTTTTTGTAAATATTTAAAAAAAAAACATTCCTCTTATGTTGTAATTAAGTATAAATTTTTGTAGTAATCATTTTTTACAAAGCCTATAGCTATTATTTTGTCTCTTTTCTTGTTTAATTTAGCATAACTTTATTTCTAGTTTCATATTTTTATAAATACAATTTCATATTTTTTTTCAGAGTTGTGAATATTAAATCTAACACTTATTAAATAAATTACTGTCAATTAATTAACTGCAGTTTAAATTTGAATATTTCTGGTTATAAATAAAGCATAATATATAAGCATCATGCAAGCTTCTAAAAAATTGGATAATACTTTCTTTGAATACATCCCAAGCATTGTTTTTGGTATTTTAAACAGAGTTGTATTAATTGTAATCTGTTCAACAGGTGTTGAAAAAAAACAGTGTTAGTGCTATACAAATCAAAATGAAAACTCAGTGAGCTATTTTAAGATATTTGCCAGGTTTATATTTTTAACAGTTATTGCCATAACATCAGTATGTATAATAGATGGTTCTACATTAAATTTGTGTTAATACCAAGGTAGAAAAAAAATGAAATTGTATAACATCACCAATACCTACTAGCAGCTGTTTATATATGCTTCCAATTTTGTTTTTCTGAGACAGATCGTTTTAATGTATCAGTGGTTTTCTCACTTAGATGCTTAGAGTCCTTAGCATCTTGATTTTGGGAAAAAGTATCGCTATAATTGCTATTTAGGGATGGAAAAAGCTGGTATAAGTTCAGATTTTTGGGAAAACTGCATGATTATAGGAAAATTTCAATTGGGAGAGAAGAGGTCTTATACATGTATATGCCTTATGTGTTATGTAAGGTGAAAAATCATTGGATATTTATCATGAAGCATTAATTTTCTTCTGAATATGTCAAATGTCATTTTGAATTAACTATTATTACATTTTTTCATGTCTGCTATTGCAGTATTAGGATTCCAGCTCTATGTACATGTACATGTTATTAAATGGTGTACCTGATGATGTTATGTATATATTTTAACATGAGGTCTTGTGTATAAAAAACTGTATTTTTATGATGATAATTAAAAATTTTGAAATTGTGATTGATATCTTGTTTTGTTTATTTTAAGAAACTGATCACAGTCATATTAAATACTTGGCTTTATTATATACTTATTATATTACTTATTATATATAAAAAAGAGAAAAATATATATATTAAACAGAAGAAATTATCATATTTCACTTGTGGCTACCACCACTCAAGAAATATTTATTTTCATACCACTCTATGAAATTCAGTCCTGTATTTATAAAAAAACAACTGAATATCCTCTATATATCAGTATGGTATATTTGTATCAAAACAGGAAAGATAGTGTATGAATTATGCATGTCTGTGTGACAATTTATGTTCTGCTAAGAAGGTACTAAAATCTAGCATTACTGTACTGTAGATAGATCCAGGGTCCCATCATATTTACGGCTGTAAGTCCGTTTTCATCGTACGATTGTCATATATCAATCGTATATCAAAATCATATGAAAAGAATTCCAAAATTGTACGATCTTTGATAAGATCCCTGGTCCTTAAAAAAATCAATTTTGAAGCAAAAAAGTGGTTAGAAATTATCTTTATAATTTCACTTATTCTTTTAAATAGGCCCAACTGTACTTGTTCTGCAGACATTTATGATTAATACATGAAGTGTATAGAAGCCTTAGACAATAGGCCATGGTAAGGTAAGATTACCCCGACAATGTTGGACCAGCTAAGATTGCTGCCATTCAAGTTGTCTCGTGGGACACAGTATGCCAGTCTTATACCCAAGTAGAGGCGTCTGTGGCCAAGTGGTTATGATAAACCGTTTAACTTCAAACCACTTGCCCCTATGGGTTTGAATCCTGACAGGGACACTTTAGATTCTTTCATGTGATGAAGCTATCCAGCTTCTTACAGAACATCGGTTGTTCTATTCGGTTGGCTGTTTGTTCCCAAAATAATGCATGGAAAGGCACCTGAGGTCTTCGTCAGTTAAACGGGAAATTTGCTATATGACTACACTATGTTGGTGCAATGTAAAACTCAACAAAAAACAAAAAGTAGAGCAACTGTCCACAGCCATAGTATGTTGGAAATAAACCATCATTAAATAAGTGAAGGTTTTTCTTATTCTTTTCTTATGTGTAGAAAATTTACTAGTACCATGTTCAGTCTCACTCATATGTTAAGTGAAAAAAGTGTTTATAATAGTCAATAAAGAATAGAGAATGGATCTTAAGTCTAATAAGCTAATACTCTTCTGTATACCCATGAGGTCCATTTCAGCACAATGCATGGGCCCTGAGGAACTTCAAACTTTGTATGTAGATGCACCATGTAAAATTCTATAGTCTACGTTACCTGACACATTCATTTTCAGGTCAATAGGTCAAAGGTCAAGGAAGTTGGTACTGTAATATATTAACACATAAAACTTAAATGCTACTTTAGTCTAAACGATTAATGTACATTGACCGAAGAACTTCAGATTTTGAAGTTGATGAGCTCATTGACGCCCGCTTTACTTCAAACATTGAAGGTACTGGTAGATGAAATTCTATAAGTTTAAAAGGTCATTTCCAGTTGAATATAAATTTTTGGTAAAAAATTGTTATAAAACATAAAACCCAGGCAGTTCAACAATAGTGCATATTGTTCTAGGATATTCAAAGTTTTATGTTAATGTACCTTGAATAGTTCTACCTGCCAGTCACCATCTATTTAGGTCAAAAGTTCAATATCATTGGGACTTTAAAGAACAAAACATAAAACTCACCACGGCCATATTATATATTATTTAAGTGCATTGACTTTGGAACTTCAAACTCTGTACCACACATTCAAGATGTTTCTTGATTATTTATATCTGCCATGCCCATTTTCAGTTTAAAAAGTCAAAGGTCAATATGTGACTTCTATGGTACGTTCAGATTATCTCTTTTATTATGTAGAAACTGTACGTTTAGTTTATCATGTAAAATGCTCCTTCAGGACTTGTGAGCTGAGCTGTTAAATGTATTTACTTCATTATAGACCTTGCCAATGATGTATTTTTAAAAAGTTAATGTTCTACTTATTTGTTTTAATCACTTCATTAATTATTAAACTTATATTTTGGCAATTAAATGAGAGTTAAATTTAACCAAGGTATAGAGGTTTTCAAACTTTAAATCACAATGCTTTATATACTTTACATTAGTGGAAGAGTGTAATAACGTGCCGTAAGTTTAACACTACATTTACATTTGTATCCGAGTTCCTTCCCTTAAAAACATTTTCAGTATACCTTGTTATGCATGGTTTATCAGAACACGTGTTCATTGATAAACAAAAACATATTAAGGTGGGTCATAAACAGCCAATGAAAACGCTCTTCATAGCGCACACCTCCAGATAAGCGCCGAAGCATTCCGGAAATACTTGATACAGAGGTTGGTGGGGAAAGAAAAAGAAAAGATATTTCTTTCCGCTTACCAAATAACGGCCACATGTTGATACTTATTTTTTTCCACGATAATCCGTCAGTCGATTAATCTATAGACCACAGTGGTAAACCATTCGTGATTCCGTAGTATAAACCTTTGTTTTCATCGATTATAGAAGGAGTAATTAGTGGGTGGAGTAACAAAATAATTGTAACGGTTAGTATTATCATAATTATTATTTTTTCCCCACATGTTTCAACTTTAAACGTAAGTAAGCTAAAGGTAGTAACATGTGTATTTTGAATATTGATTTTTATGTTGCCAGTCTCTACTGTATTTAGTTAATAAATTAATACATTAATTGATAAAATCAGATATATA
Source organism: Ruditapes philippinarum (assembly GCF_026571515.1). Taxonomy (NCBI): domain Eukaryota; kingdom Metazoa; phylum Mollusca; class Bivalvia; order Venerida; family Veneridae; genus Ruditapes; species Ruditapes philippinarum. Next base: position 12,067 of record NW_026864838.1, on the reverse strand, counting down.
CTGACATGTTGACATTGAAATAAATCTGTTATCAACACTGCAATTGATTTTTTCCCTTTCTGATTCAACACTTAAAATATACCGTAATGATATTTATCATCTAATGTAGTTCTGGCTTCCATAACTTTATATGTCGCTTTTACTTATTAAAGCCTAAAGGTCAGTTAAGCAGTAGCCTACCATTTAAAATCTGTTCGCTAAAGTAGACTCTTTCAATTTTTTAGCTTACATTTAATGCCAACAGACCTGTGCCATTTGCTAAAGACTTTAATCAGCTACACTACTCTATGGCTGAAGCGATTTAATTGGGACAAAAGATATTATATTTTAGTCCTAGAAGCAGTAATTAAAGCATTAATAAATTAGTATAATTAGCAAAACAGAGATCGAAAATTCCACATGTCTGCTCTTAATTAAGAGTTAACTCAGAATTTAAGAGAACTTGATGCAGGACCAGTAGAAAAATATTGCCTGCACATTGGATTGAGAAGCTAGTCCCATTCTGCAGGATGACTGAATCTGAAAAATATTTTTCGATGCCAGTACAATACATTTCAAAACATGTAATTATATCGTATTGCTACATGAATACTGGGACAAACATATTAAGCCCCTTGTCATAGTATAGAACTGTTCACTTACAGGGGAGAGTATTTTGCAAGGACATAGATAGCTACCTAACGTAACTAAGGTAGATCTGCTGACAATTTATATAGTAATTACCAAGGTTGTCAAACATTAAGTTTTTTTTCTTGGATGTTATACACCTAATGTAGTGTCTGTAACTTGTGTTAAACTTATTAAAACTGTAGACAAATATATGGTTGATAAAGAAAAATTCATGTATTTTCACAATAAAAAAATTAAATGTATGTAGGAGATACAATGTACCTTAAACTTTATGATTCATTCAAAGGAAATAATAAGATATCTGAAAATTTGTGTTTTTTGTGTAAGTAATACTACTTTTTGCACAATAATACTGTTATATTAGCTGCATATGAAATAATATCCAAGCAAGTTTGATGAGACAAAAAATTGTTGTCATGTAATTTTTAACATATATATATTTATAATACTGTTCTATTTTACTTACAGATATAATGAAGCAACTGTCTTTGAGAACCCACCTTACATTCTCTGGAATATCATCATTTACTTCAACATGTCACAGTTGTATTATAAATCCAGTTAAAACAGTAAACATGCTAAAAATAAGAGCATTTTCTTTCCATAGACATGGACATATTTGGAAGTCTAAATTTACTAAAGATGAAACCAGGTGTCCGAAACATTATTTAGCTGGGAAAAATCATAGTTTAAATATTCATTCCAATGTAAATAAAGAAAGTTATTATTCAAGGAATAATGTAAGGAACTCCAGGGATCATTCAATGACTTGGAAGAAAAGTTTGCGCAATCTAACAAACTGTTTAAGGCTGGTACCAGGCTCAAATCTAGATATATTAGGAGGTTGCAGATCATATCATTCTGGTTCCAGTATTTATCTAAGCCCAGGAGAGAAATGGCAGCCAGGAGCAATTCCCCTTTTGTAAGTATTAATTTTATTCATTATTCATGTTTTACTTATAGTAAATTATATTTCATGTGATAATTAATACTTAGTACTCAACTGTTTATACAATGTTCATCCTGACTTTAACTGATTGTCACAGATTGTGATATATTTTCAGCATATTTTGCAGTTGTTATGGTAACTGACTTCAATATTTCATGTGATATAAGACTTTAAGTACTGTATATGCAATGTTCATCCTGTCTCTAACTGAAAGTGATATATCTTCAGCATTTTTGGTTGCGTTTGTAAGGTCACTGACTTCAAATCACTTTCCAATTACGGTTATGGGTTCAAATCCTGTCAGGGATTTTGGTATCATGTTAGAAAGCTATCCAGCTAGCTTATGGAAGGTTAGTGATTCTACTCAAGAGCTGGCTTGTGCTTAAAATAATGTTGGAAGGGCCACCTGAGGTCTTCCTCCACCAGTAAAACTCACTGGATAGTCATTGTATGTCACCTTAACAGTTTAGATGTGACTAAAATTCGGACAAAAATAATTTGATTGATTTTAATTTTCAGGGATGAAAATGCGAGTATAATAGAAGATATTGAAGATAGATTGTTTGACTATTTAGGGGATAAGAATGGACGAGTTCATATTACAAGATTTGTAAATGTATGTATGTTAGTTTTATTTTATTCATTCTTTTTTTATTAACATATTATGTTGAATTTATTGGTACAAAATATTTATTGCTATACCCATCAGTTTGCACAGTTTTCTACTTTTTATGCACTATATGACATAGCCTGTCATAAATTACATGCTTAACCAAAACAATGCTAGATTTATACCATATTGTTTCCATTAAATGCCCTCTTCCTTTTATTAGTGCCTTCACCACATTTTGTAGAAGAAAAAAAATTACCTCATAGATTTGTAATGCATAATGAAAGAACAACCCAAAAAATTCAAATATTGTTATTTGAAAATAACAAGTAATGACACTCCAGTAATATAAAATCATTTATAAAAATCCTGCTTTATATATAAAATCATAATAATGAACAACGTTTTTGATAATTGAATTGCATCTTTAATAAACATTTGTAAATCACATATTTATAGTTCCAATTAGCGCCCCCCTTTTGAAAAAATGTCAGCCCCTAGGGGGCTTAAATAGAAACAATACGGTTCATGGGCTTTATAGGTAACACACCTGGCCAGCTTTGAATTTGAAAATGTTTATGAATTCAATAACTCAGGCTCTTTTTGCAATGAACATAGGAAAGCAATGCTGTGAAAACTTTTTCCATATTATATTTATATATACTAATTTTGGGAAATTAGATAAATCTTATACAGGATATTAAAACCCTGTCTTCTAGAAACTTGATTTTGCCTGTTCGAAATTTTAACCCATTTTCATTAAGACATTCTAGTTTTAGTACATATTATACAGGAATTTTTACAGTTTGCTTCATTTTCTTAAGCATAAAAGAAATTCTAGTCATACTGCTTTTTTCATCAAAATTTAAAACAGCCTACATTTATTTTGATTTTTAAATCATTAAGAGATTTTTTTAACAAGATCAATTTTAGCATATGGTGTCAAGTTTATCAAAAGACACAAAAGGTTGAAAAATCTTTGTAAAGAATCATGCACATTTTGTCAAAAAGACACATTAAAAAAAACGTTCAAACTGAAATTTGATCTTGCTGCTCTGATATTATAACATGTAGGGCGTCATACATGCAGGACATAATAGTGTATTATTGCAGTGTTATGTCAATGCTATTTATCGGTCTACTGATTGTTATTTGGTTGTTATAAACAGTTAGAATACTTTAACATTACATTTATGTTACAATTTTAAAAGAGTTTGATAACTCAGTGGTTTATACATTTACTGCGCCTTGATGTTTCGCCTTAGTTGATACAATAATTGGAGAGATAGTATTTAAAAAGATTTAAACTTGCCAAAGCATATATATTCAAATATTAACATCTTTTTAAAGCAGCAAACCTCCAGATTCATGCTTACTCTCATTAAAGGTTTTGAAAATATATTTAAAAGTTAAAATTTTTAATATTGTGAAGTGAACAAAGACAGTTGTTTACACATGACGAATGGTACTAACAATCCACTTAAATTACCAAAAAGTGATCAAAAGTGTTAGTCACGCAGTAGAAATATGGTGACCAATAAATACTGAAAAATCAGTAAATGTAAAACTTTATAATCATTTAATCACTGTTATTACACATTCTAATATGCCCTGCATTTTTTTCTCTATTGAACATTGTGTGTTATTATGCAATAAAATCACTGTTGACGTTCTATATATAGACATGTGATGTAATAATTATACATGTGACATAACAACTAAAAAATGCCACATGCTTAAAATAAGTACGGAAACAAATCGAGCACTATTTAGCTTAATATCAAGTACGGCAGCCTTTATTTGTAGATATCGTGTTAGAATCGAAATAATATATCCAAATCTGTGATTTTATCGCTTGATAAAATCACTGCTAGTCGTTCGTATGTGCATCATTATATCACTCGGGCTTCACCCTTGTGATATAATTCCTCGCATGCGAACTCCAAACACTGATTTTATTGGACGATAAAATCACTGTTTGGGATATATTATTTCTTAATTAAAATATATGTAGTATAGAACTCTGACTTATTCCAATAGTTGAAGATTGGCGATGTTGTATAATAAATGTCTTGAAGTCTTATTATGAGCTATGTATGATATATCTGATTTTCATGAATATCATACTAATACTATATATCATACTATAATAGTAAGATATGATTCAACGTTGTAATTTATAATTACAGGCACTTACATCTACGGGATTGAGGGAAAATGATCCACGGCTGGCAGAATGTTTTCAGGGGTTGTCTCGGTACCAATCGTCCGGGAGATTTCAGGACGGTGATATGTCTAAGTTCGGTCCAACCATAGATCGTGAAACTTTTAAACAGTAAGAAAATAGTTTACTTTATAAAGTGTCAAAATGGTAAGGTCAGAGTTGAAGGTTAAATGGTAAGGTCAGAGTTAAAGGTTAAATGATAAGGTCAAAGTTGAAGGCTAAATGGTAAGGTCAGAGTTGAAGGCTAAATGGTAAGGTCAGAGTTGAAGGTTAAATGGTAAGGTCAGAGTTGAAGGTTAAATGATAAGGTCAGAGTTGAAGGTTAAATGGTAAGGTCAGTAGAAGGACACAGGGATGAAAATAAGAGCAAGATTTGCTTTCTTTACCAGATTCACGTTCATGATTTTCATAGAACAATTGTAGCAGATCATCTTTAAATAAAACAAGACTCTCATTGAAGTTCTTATAAGTTAAGGACACCATTTGTGATTGAATACATAATTATTATTATATTCATATAATCATGATTGTATAGAAGTCTATTATGGGGTCCATACATTGTGTAAATGAATGATAACTTTTAGTAAAACTCTTTGTCATTCTAGAAAAACTCAAAATTGTCAATTTAAAAAGTACCTGAATGTTTATCGTATAATTTGTAAGATTTGTATAGAAAGGAACAAATTTATTATCATTTTCAGATGTATAGCAAAGAATATATCCCTGATCTCGACTGCGTTTAGGAATGAGTTTATCATACCGGACTTCAGTCAGTTTTGCAGTGATATAGATGAACTATACTGGCAGTGTAGAGAAAACATTAGTGGAAATGTAAGCTTTCTTGATTTATGTTACTAAATAACTGGTAACAGCAATGACCGGAGGGTTAAGGATCACACTTTATCTAGAGTTTTATATGTCACAGCAGCAAGTGTTAAATGTCATGTGACATGTACTTCACTTCAGTGAGGGATATTTTTCTGGTCCTTCCGGATTATTGATTCCAACATTTTTAAGTGTTGAAATTTCAGTTCCGCTCAAGCTGGTTATAGGGGCTGTGAGGAATGTTTCACTTTTTCATTATCCCTCATGTACATGTACGGACTCAGTCAAACTAAGTTATGATTGTGATTAATGCTAATGTGATCACACTTTAACCAGATTTTTAAGGAGTCTGCTTTTCAAATTGAACTTATCTAGCATGAGTTTGAGCTCTATTTATGTGACACCATGTTGTCTTATATGATGCCAGCGCAGGTCACTGTAAAATCAGAAAGTATTGTGAGTCATAAATGGCAAAATTTGAAAATTTCAAGCTCAGTTTGAATGATCCTGTTCATGGACTCAACTGAAAGTGCAAGTTACTGTTCATGCCCCCTAGCACCGGCTTAAACAGAATTCAACATTTAAACATGGTATTTCCTTACATCCCAACTCCAAACAGTGATTTTATTGAGCAATAAAATCACAGTTTGGGATATATTATTTCTTAAATAACGCTTTTGAGAATCAGTCATAACAATATTGAAACAATATAGTTTGTCTGTTGATAAATTTTACAAAAGAAATAATTTCATTAGATGTAGCATTATACCATTTAATTTGAAAAAATTCCAGTATTTATTGCCTTCTGTAATTCAAATTAATTCAAGTTAAAATAAAGTTTGGTTTCTATATTTTCAGGTAGCAACATATATACCTCAGCTTGCTAGATATAGTCCTAACTTCTGGGGTGTGGCGGCGTGTAGCGTAGATGGACAGAGGTACAAAATTCTTTCTGCAAAGTCTATACATGTATTGTAATTGTAAAGTTCATATATTGTTAAATGAATAACTTAGATAGAAATACAAGGTACATTAAAACATTTTATATTGAAGAATTCAGAATTTCGATGTTAAATGTTCTGGGCTGTGTTCCATGAAAGTCCTAAGTGTAAGTCTTAAGTAAGTCTTAGGACTTTTGTCAAACTATAGGATTAACTTAAGGTTGTTTCAATAACTACTTTCATCTTTGTTAAATGTTTTAGACATTTAATTAATTTATTCTTCTGAGAAAAGTTACAAACTACAATTGCACATGCTTCAATCCACAATTTGTAAGGTTAATTTAGAAATTGAAAAGTCTTCACATAAGAGTCATAAAAGTTAGGACATTTTCTTTAATACGAAAAATGTCTCACATAATTTAGACTTTACATGAAACGCAACCCAGTGTTTTATTTCTTTCATAGTAGGCTATTGTGAACAATTATCCAAAGATAGAAAAAGGAAAATAAAGGGACACAACTGTAGTAAATACTTTTAATTGTTTAATCACTTACATTTGACCTTTAATAGTTAAAATCTCAACAAGGGTTTTAAAGCTTTTTATGACAGGAAAAACACAAGCTGGACTGTTTATAGAAACTCCTAAGTGTATGCTAAGTACTAAGACATAAAACCAACTTTAAGGCTTAACTTAAGCTTTTTCAATAAATTATTATTTCTTCAAGTCAAAGACAGTAGACTGTAATTAAAATGTACCTATAGAAATAAAACAAATACAATGACAGAAAATTTATTCACAGTGTGTTATTGCTTATCTGTATTGCTTTTCCGAAATGAAAAGAGTCGTGAAAATGGAGTCATAAGTTAAAACGTTTCTTGAATTGCAAAATTGTTCCGTTTTGGTCTTAAGACTGATTCAGACTTAGGATTTTCTATGAAATGCAGCCCGGGTGTTGTATGCTTGCGAATTTGAATTAATTAAAAGAAAAAAAAAAAAATCAGGAAGCATTAATTATTGCTTTACTAAGAATTATTTAGTTATACCTGCATGTATTATTGCACTTGTAAAATTCTGTCTGCATTAAAACTGAATTAAAATTCTGAAACTGTATCAGATATTTCACTCAAAGTGCTTTCAAAAATTCTTGAAAAGTGCAAAATGACTGCTATATTATCATCTCTCATTTCTGTAGAAGTCATATGTTAATATTTTTGACTTTTTTAGATCACCTGTCACAAAGTGACAGGGTGAGCTTTTGTGATCGCTTTTCGTCCGGCGTCCGTCGGTCGTCCGTCCGTCGTCCGTCCGTAAACTTTTACTTTAAATGACATCTCCTCATAAACCACTAAGCCAATTTTATCCAAACTTCACAGGAATGTTCCTTTGGTGGTCACCTTTAAAAATTGTTCAAAGAATTTAATTCCATGTAGATCTCTGGTTGCCATGGCAACCGAAAGAAAAAACTTTAAATATCTTCTTTTAAAAAACCATAAGAGCTAGAGCTTAGATATTTGGCATGAAACATCTTCTAGTGAGTGTCTACCAAGTTTGTTCAAATAAAAGCCCTGGGGTCAAAATTGGCCCCGCCCCGGGGGGTCATTGATTTTCCTTATATACATATAGTAAAAACTTAAAAAATCTTCTTTTAAAGAACCAAAAGAGCAAGAGCTAAGATATTTAGCATGAAACATGTTCTAATGGGTGTCTACCAAGTTTGTTCAAATAAAAGCCCTGGGGTCAAAATTGGCCCCGCCCCAGGGGGGTCATTGATTTTCCCTATATGCATTTAGTAAAAACTTAAAAAATCTTCTTTTAAAGAACCAAAAGAGCTAGAGCTAAGATATTTAGCATGAAACATGTTCTAATGGGTGTCTACCAAGTTTGTTCAAATAAAAGCCCTGGGGTCAAAATTGGCCCCGCCCTGGGGGGTCATTGATTTTCCCTATATGCATATAGTAAAAACTTAAAAAATCTTCTTTTAAAGAACTCAAAGAGCTATGGCTAAGATATTGAGCATCAAACATGTTCTAATAGGTGTCTACCAAGTTTGTTCAAATAAAAGCCCTGGGGTCAAAATTGGCCCCGACCCAGGGGGTCATTGATTTTCCCTATATGCATATAGTAAAAACTTAAAAAATCTTCTTTTAAGGTAGAACGCGACACTTTGCGAACTTTCGAGTAGCGTCTTGAAAATTTGCATGCAAAAAGTTGACCATATTTCTGATTAGGTTCCGTTGATTTTATTTCAATAGTTTCAGCCAATTTTTGTACACACGGCGTCAAAGTTGACCATCAAAGCCCGTTTTTGAACATGACGTCGTTGCGTATCCTTGGAAACTGTTACGGGTATTTCAACGTCATTGGCGGATAAAATATCTTAAATTTTACAGCATTCGACGGAAATTATTTTTTCCTTTAAGCAGATATAAAATTTATTGTTTTACGCCGAAAATTGTTTGAGTAATGGAAAGAAAATTGTCAATTTTGTGTAAAATTTGACGTTCAGTTTAGTCGCATTTTTAGGCTTAAAATCGGCTTATTAAAAAATTCCTGAAATAAATTTTTGATTTTTTTCTTTAAACGTCCTTTAAAATGTATACTTAGTCAAAATAACTAAAAAAATTAGGGGGTCATCGACTCAATTTTTTCGGTACACGTGATTTTATTGCCCCCACCCCGTGAGTAATTTTGTAACAAAATTCGACGTATGCAGATACGTTTGAGACTTCAAAGTGCGGCAATAATGTTCAGCTTATCAGGAGAATTGTTTTAGAGTTTCACTTATACATATAAAACAACAACAACAATGTTCCATTGCAAATTTCCTAAAATTGTACGAAAAACAAACGATTTTTTTCTTGTTTTTAAGCATGATTAATAACTTCATAAGGATTTGTAAACAGACGCATGTAAAGAAAATGACGTTAGGCGTTCAACGGTAACGCTTACGCTGCGCAAACAAAAATAAATACAGCTGAGAGTAATCATTTGCGGTGTTCCTTTTTGATATTGTAATACAATAAGATTAATAAACTTGAATCGAGAAATTTGCCACATGGAACAAAAAGCAACTACATGTATATATTTTTATGTAAATTTAGAAATTTATGGAAATTCAATCATAAATTAATACGTAGTCTACAAGAAATTCTGCAAATATATACATTTTACATTACCCACACTATGAGTGATAAACTGTGAGTGATATGTATTTTATTTCACCTATTAAAAACCAAAATTTGAATTTCACTTGTAATCAAAAACTATTGCAACAATTTGACAGAATTGGCGAAATATTGACAAATTAAAATATACGGTTCATAAATGAAACTTAGTTTATTATATTAGCGTGAAGCAAACAGTCATGCTTGAAACGTTAGCTCAGCGGGTATTGGTGCTAGGGGGCGTGGACGGTAACTTGCACTTTCCAGTACCGTCCATAAACAGGCTCAATCAAACCGAGCCTGCAACATTTTCAATTATGTTGTGTTGGAATTTCTTAAGGGATTCTGTTTTTCTGTATTTTACAGCCAGATGTAGCACGTCCGATTCTACAAGTAAATAAACAATTGCAATACATATTCTCTCGTTTTGCTTATCATTTTAATTGAGGATTCACCATAAACGCTGTATTAAACACATTACTATCAAATCGGCCTTTGCAAAAATTCATTATTCACTGTATAGCCAAATTTATGGTAGAATTTATTTTAAATATAATGAAACGCTGTAAAAACACGTCTGCGGATTTTAGCGAACCGGCGGCCCTGAGCTATATACTGCACAAAGGAGTGTTGCATTTTTGCTACGGGCACTGTAGAGGATCTGCCGATGTTTCACTAACTATACTGACATGTTAATAAAACCGAGAAATATTACATTTTACTCAAAGTTTTACTATTTAATGTTATTCTGACAAATGTCAGATCAGACTATTATTTCTTACCTCTTGTAGAAAGTGGGTAATACTGAAGTACATCTTTATTCTTTGTTTTATATACAAAATCTGTATTTACGAGAATAAAAAAATCATATTTTGGTAATATCTGACCGTGTAATTAAAAAAATACGCATTTTAGTAAATACGGACTTCATTCAAAGTTCCCGCATATTACGAGTGTACGGATCACGGTATATTAGTCATATATACGTATTGCATGTATACGGTCCCGTTCATCAAATTTCACTTATTTTTACCTGTCTATCTATACTATACGGAATTCCGTACCCTTTATTGTATCAATATATTTTCCGCAGTGGTAATAATAGCTTAAAATGCCGTAAAAAAGGAATTTTGACACAGGGCGATCGTTTTAATAACATCAAAAACCCAAACGCCCCGTGATAGCGTGACTTTTATCCAAAGGGGTGGGGGAAATAAAATCACGTGCACCGAAAAAATTGAGTCGGTGACCCCCTAATTTTTGTAGTTATTTTGACTAAGTATACATTTTAAAGGACGTTTAAAGAAAAAAATCAAAAATTTATTTCAGGAATTTTTTAATAAGCCGATTTTAAGCCTAAAAATGCGACTAAACTGAACGTCAAATTTTACACAAAATTGACAATTTTCTTTCCATTACTCAAACAATTTTCGGCGGAAAACAATAAATTTTATATCTGCTTGAAGGGAAAAATAACTTCCGTCGAATGCTGTAGGAGTTAAGATATTTTGTCCGCCAATGGCGTTGAAATACCCGTAACAGTTTCCAAGGATACGCAACAACGTCATGTTCAAAAACGGGCTTTGATGGTCAACTTTGACGTCGTGTGTACAAAAATTGGCTGAAACTATTGAAATAAAATCAACGAAATCCAATCAGAAATATGGTCAATTTTTTGCATGCCGATTTTCAAGACGCTACTCGAAAGTTCGTAAAGTGTCGCGTTCTACCTTAAAGAACCAAAAGAGTTAGAGCTAAGATATTTAGCATGAAACATGTTCTAATAAGTGTCTACCAAGTTTGTTCAAATAAAAGCCCTGGGGTCAAAATTGGCCCCGCCCCGGGGATCATTGATTTTCCCTATATGCACATTGTAAAAACCTAAAAAATCTTCTTTTAAAGAACTCAAAGAGCTATGGCTAAGATATTTAGCATCAAACATGTTCTCATAGGTGTCTACCAAGTTTGTTCAAATAAAAGCCCTGGGGTCAAAATTGGCACCGCCCAGGGGGTCATTGATTTTCCTTATATGTGTATAGCAAAAACTTAAAAAATCTTCTTTGAAAAAACCCAAATAGCTAGAGTTAAGATATTAAGCATGAAACATCTTTTAGTGAGTGTCTACAAAGTTTGTTCAAATAAAAGACCTGGGGTCAAAATTGGCCCCGCCCGGGGGTCATTGATTTTCTTTATATGTGTATAGCAAAAAAATTTAAAATCTTCTTTTGAAAAAAACCCAAATAGCTAGAGTTTAGATATTAAGCATGAAACATCTTCTAGTAAGTGTCTACAAAGTTTGTTCAAATAGAAAGCCCTGGGGTCAAAACTGGCCCCGCCCAGGGGTGTCATTGTTTTTAACTATATGTGTATAGTAAAAACTTAAAAAAAATCTTCTTTTAAAAAGCCCAATGAGCTAGAGCTTAGATGTTTAGCATGAAACATCTTCTTATGGGTGTCTACCAAGTTTGTGCAAATAAAAGCCCTTGGGTTAAATTGGCCCTGCAACATGGGGGTGGGGGTGGGGTTGGGGGGCCTATATACAGGTAAGCGACCTCAGGGCCATCATGGCCCTCTTGTTAGGAAATGAAATTAAATGTTGAAACCTAGTGGATATTGTTGTTGTTATTTGTATTCAGGCAAAGAATTAAATAGAATATTTCAGTGGAAATTATTACAATTTTTTCAGATATTCTGTAGGTGACACAAATGTACCATTCTTGCT